>NC_056722.1:4157392-4167392 GCF_018831695.1 Puntigrus tetrazona | reverse complement strand
TGTAAATTAAAACGCTAAAAACAACACTATTTTTGTAAAATGCTATTATGGATTCATATATTTTAAATGTTAAAAAAAGAGAGAAATAATCTAATAATATATTTAAAAAATGCATAAGTATGCTGAATAAATCTAAAGTTTCCACTGATGTCTAGTTCATCGTGACAGAACCATATTTGACCGATATGCAATCATTTTCACAATCTGGAATCTGAGGATCTAAATATAGATCAAGTCGCCTTTAAACCTGTCCAAATGAAGTTCTTAGCAATGCACGTCACTAATCGAAAAGTAAGTTAATACCGTAAACTACAAAATATCCTCACGGAACATGATCTTTATGCAATATCTGATTTTTGGCATAAAAGATAAACCTATTGTTATTGATATACCTGCGCTACTTAAGACCGCTTTTGTGCTCCGGGGCCACCTGTCTGATCAGAAGAATAACTGTGTGTTGCAGGTGCTGGTTCTCAGTGGGAGCTCCGGGGAGGTCCTGTGGGAGGTCAGTCTGTTCTTCTGGACTCCGAGTCCTCGTCCGGCGTCTGTCCTCACGCTGAACACCTACTCAGTGTTCATGCTCTGGGGACAGAGTCAGAGTCACGGCAACCAGACTGTAAGAGCGTAAATACGCTCACACGCGAACGCACGCCTGCAGAAATAAGGCACTGATGTGTGTGTGTGTGTGTGTGTCTCAGAATAAGACGCAGTCATCATTCCTGCTGCATCCTCGATATTCCCAACTTCTGCTTGAAAGAAGAAACCCTGCCCAGAGCATCATCTCTTTTAAGGGTATCTGTATCGCATACCGTTTTTGCTACCGCACCTTTAAGGCATATATAGCACCTCGAAAATATCTCTCTGCATTTGTTCAGCGATGCTGCTGGAGCGAGGCCGCCACGCCGGTTACCTCGTCCTGACCGGACCGGATGGACGGCGGCACGGAGACGCCGACGAGAGCGAGCCGGTGATTTTATACAAGCGGAAGATCAAGGGGGACGTGCCGGAGAGCGCCGCGCTGAGGGTCGGAGCCGACGAGACGGCCGTGGAAGAAGCCGAGGTGAAGGAGGCCTTCTACAGGCTGCGCTTCAGCGACGCACTTTTCTGAAACGCTAATCTTCATCCCAAAGGTCATGCAGGCCAAAACAAAAAGTGGATGTCTGCTTTATTTATAGATCTGTTAATCAGATCCAGTTTAAGCTGTGCTTGAGAACGATGTCATTAAAACCAGAGACACTTAAAGAATACTAAACCAAATCATCGGGGTTTTGTCCCCAACACTACACAGCTGCATTTATTTTGTGGTACTTATAGGTTTTGGGTTACGGTGCGCTATTTTACGACAATCATAAACTACTGTAAAGCATTTCAGAATTTTTTCATGCCCCGAGACAATCAGGCGGTACATTTGTTTTAGTAACAATCAGGGATTTCGTATAAAAGTGAATCTCGTACTGGGTCACGGTCAGCCTAAAGGAATAGTTCACCTAAAGCTGATGCGCTCACTCACGTTTATTCATCAGGTTTCGAGAAATGTAGCTCTACGACGGATGCTCTGCGGTGAATGGGTGCCGTCAGAATGAGAGTCCAACATCACGTCCATCAGTTAATGTCTTGAACCGCTTAAACTCGCTATGTGCTCGCAAGAAACAAATCCATCATTAAGACATTAAACCGGCTCCTGCTTAAAATAGTCTATAAATCCATAATGCGATCCAAATCTTTACATTAAAATGCACCAACATATTTGTTTAGACCTCTTTTAGCCGGTTACCTGTGCATGTTTCTCTCCAGATTCAGAGCACATGACTATTTAAATGGAGAAAGCGTGTGCGTAGTGTGACTCGTATGCATTGCACTAGCCACAAGCACTTTTTTTTTTTTTACATGTTCTGCATTTCAAAGGTATTCTATGCTAAAATTACATTTAGAAATGACAAATCCCTAATGCAGAGAAGCCACTTCTTTGTCATTTGTGTAGATGAGCGCTATCTTTCTTTCACTGAAGTCCTCTCTTCTGATACATCTTCAGTCAGATCCCTCTCTGCGTGCAGCAGAGAAATATCTGAGAATCTGCCCCGTGCCGCTGAAGGTGGCTTTAATACAGCTAACTGAAATTAAAATTAAAGTAGCCCAGAAAGTATGTACTGTATCCACTAAAAATGATCAAAACAAATGTTACATTTCAACTGTAGCTCACACAAAATCGTGCAGCTGTTCATTAAGATGTTAACTGCAGTCGTTCTGACGGCACCCATCCACTGCAGAGCGTCCGTTGGTGCCACATTCCTCCAAAGCCTGTTCCCGTGAAGAAGCATAAGCAGATTCTCATTTCCGGAAATGTCACAAAAACTGCAGTTGCCCCAAGACTGGCCTTCATTTTCCTTTGCAGAATATAATTTCCTGTTTTTTTTTAATTAAGCAAAGGAATGAGTATTTCATATTTGCGGTGCCGTGTTGCTCCTGTGTCACAGGATGCTTGCTTTCTTGATGGTTTTGAGTCAAAGCAAAGTGTTTGTAAGCGTTGTCAAACTGCTGTTGTTAAAGATGCACCTTTGTCGCTCTTGTTAACTCACTGTGCTGATCTGTTAGCAGGGAGGACTCTTATCACGTAGTGCTGTACATTTAGTGCCTTAAACAGGGACCTGAAACCTCACATCCTGTCCTTATGCTGTTTTGAATTAAAGCGGTGCTGTGGGTGTTTGAGGCAACGAGCAGAAGTGCACCTTTAGCTTCTCGTAGGAAAAAGTCAGAGCTTTATGGCGTCTTCGGGGGTCTCTGCAATCGACGGGATGATCAGGGGGGTCCGAAACCACCTTCCTTTGAATCTAAAGGAGCCAAAAATGAACGAGACACTGTGCGTTGAATACAGTCTTGAAATTGACCGTGCATCATATATATAATTACAGATTTATGATTAACTGGTTTCGTAAACCTGTAGATCAGGTCGGAATGGAGCTTGTGCTGTTTTCTGTCTTTATTTGAGAATAAATGATTGCATTGTGCAATAAATAAAATGCCTTCAGTACTCTGTGTTTTCGTATTTTTAATGCATTTGATATTTGGTGTTATTTTCTTTTTCCAATGTTTATGTAAGACACATTTTAGGGTGTATTATGTTTCACATCAACTTTGCTTCCAAAAAAACTGATTATTATTTTAAATCATAAATTAAACGCGGCGGCGTGCGTAGCGCGCGCGATTTAAACGTGTCACGTGACCGCGCGAGGGACGTGCGCACGGCTCGCGCGCTCTGGTGTCAGATTCCGGTGAGTGTCACGTGCACGTACAGTGGGTTCACGGCAGTTCACTGGACCACAGAGACGGTCAGTGCAACAAAAAAAAGTGCAAAAACAAGGCATGAGCCAATGATGGGTTTACGGAGACGTTTAGTTCAGTCTAACTAGCCTCAGCTAATCAGCAGCGGACTTAAACACGTCTGTCTCTCCGTGAATAAGGGAACGTGTTGCATCCAAACACCGCACTGCTATACAGCATTCTCTCAAGTGCATTTCAGTAACCTGCAAACCGTGCATGCCAAAACACTTCACAGTCAAAATACTTTCCATTTATCGCAGCACTAGCTGGGTCACATGCCCACAAACATCTTTCCATTCATTCATACAGTCAGGAGCAGCAGTCAGGGGCCCCGGGATGCCCAGAAAAGGCCCTGCGCGCGACACTTTTAGCTATCTTTGGACTCTGACAACATGCAACTTTATTATTTCCGAACGCAATAACTTAAAAAGCTAAATTAAACGAATTAACTTTGAGAGAACCCTGCCAAAACCTTCTGAGAACATTACACGTTCAGCAAAAGAGATGGCAAAATAACCCCCCTAGCAGCTACACGGAACGGGAAGACACTGCTCTTTAAACGAAAACACCTCTCTCCGGCGGTTAAATATTAACCTGCCCTCCGCGGGTACGACGCGGTTTGCTTTCCTGAAGGTTACACGTATGCACATTTAATAAATTCACACATGAGCCGTGCATTAGCTAAACTTCTATCTCTAAACGCCCGTGCACGCACGCACGCACGCACGCACGCACGCGAGGGCTCCCGGTGTCTGTCTGGAGAAGCGCGTCGCATCCTGTGCGTATCGCATCTTTCAATGTGACCCGAGTCCGCCATACCGTGAGTAAAGGACTGCACGCCAGCGCTCGAGCGCGCTTACTATCAGCCCAGGCTAGTGAATGAGGATCGTCTGTCACTGAACAAAAGTCACTTTGAGCAGCCAGCCGCCTCTGACAGGTAACACACGCCGTGCACGGTAACGTTTTCATCGCCTGTGGTTACTCACCTCTTTTTTTTTCTTCAAATGCATGCATTATTCTCCGTGTAATCGGATACTGATTCTCATTGTAAAAGCGAAAGTATGTAACAATGCGGTGAAGGCATCGACTATTTCGGATGCGTTTGAAATACGAAATGAGTAACCTTATAACAAATAGGAGAAATATAACGCGCTGATAGATGCGCTGTTGTGATCTTAATGGAATAAATGAATGTTTAGCGTTTTATTCCTCTTATAAACAGCACGGCCTGTCTTCTATCATACAGGGCTAATATGAACGCATTAATTTAGTGTTAAATGTTTTAATTTATTTCATGATGAAACGAAGCGCGCGTATAAGAGAGAGTTATGAACATATATGGGCATTTTTCTGTATTTCTCTTGGCGTTGCGCAGCTCGCCGCAAATCAATGACCTATTGGTGAGAACGATATATGCATATTTTTAAAGGTCATTTAGCGTCGAGATGTTAATATGAGGGTGTTATGCCCCTCACAGGGCGCCCCGGGGTTTATTTTAACCAAGAATGCAGTTATCTCAGTGTATATATGTATACATATTGGTCTTAAAGGGACACGCGCGAGCCATGGCCGAGGACATGCAGCAGAAAATGGAGAAGTACCGCACGGCGCCGTTCGACGCCCGCTTCCCGAACCAGAACCAGACGAGAAACTGCTGGCAGAACTACCTGGGTCAGTCTCCCGAAGGGTCACCGTTCAGAGAGTGTCCGAGTGACCCGTGATCAAACGAGAGGGCGGGTAGAGCCACATTTTTAGGGAGTTTGTGTCAGCATTTTGAATTGTCTTATGGGTATTAAAGACTGATCTTGTGTTTAAAAAAATAAAATAAATTCATACTATATATATCGCTCGAGCGGGTTACTGTTGCTGTGGTTACCTGCTCGACGCCATGTTTTGATTGGCTAGTCTTACTTTCAACATGGACGCCTGTTTATTTAATGCAGCAAAAACATGTAGTCAAATCATCGATTATCTCACAAAATTATTTTTCCATTTCCGATTCTGAATCGCAACTATTTTTTTTACCACTCAGTGGCGGGAATAAGCTCGGTTTAATTTTGATTAATTAACGCAATTCCTGTTTTGGGGTCAGCAATATTCATTTATTTAATTTTTTTAAAATAGCACTTTTTTTTTTTTTAAGTAAGAACCAGGGGCTGTCAAATAGATTATTCGCATTTAAAGTAATTATTTTGCATTTCCTGCTAATATTTATTTATTTTTTTAATGACTGTACGTACTGTACTGGTGCTTTTTTGTTTTTTTTTTTTGGCAAATTTGAGAATCTATTTTATGTACAGATTATCACCGCTGCCAAAAAGCTCTGTCAGCCAAAGGAGTCGATACGGCTCCATGTGACTGGTACAACAGGGTCTACACATCTCTCTGTCCTCTTTCCTGGGTGAATATTCCTTCGCTGCAAGCATCGGTATGTTTTCCATTGAGATATTTTCAAGTTTAAGAATGAATTGTTTTGCACGTTTTGCTCAGATCGAGAAATGGGACTCTCAGAGGGAAGACGGAGCGTTTCCCGGAAAGATCTAAAGGTGGCACGTTCTCCAAAGCTCCGCGTCAGTGGAACCGAAACGCGTTTGTCTGTGGTATCGTCTCGCCCCGGCCGAGCAGGGCCTTATCAATGTTTGTCCAAAAATGCTTCTGCCAGGCTGGAGGATGAGACGGATTGTTAACGTCATTCCTTATTTTAATGAAAGTACTGCAGATTGTGCATTAAAATTCTCTCAGGCTTTAAAATGTGGTTTCTTTTTCGTGCTTCGTGGATTCAGCTATTAGCAGAAAATTGGCTCATTTCGTCTCTGCAAGGTAGGGGGGTTGAAAACTTATGAAAAAAAGACATTAGAAGGCAGCTGGTAAAGTTTAAGGCATTTAGCGCTAGACGCAGAACGTTTAACACGCCGGAGAGCCTTTTCCCTTTTATTTCTCCAAAGATGACAGATTTGGAGAAACCTAGCATTGCGTCGCTTGCTCACAAGTGAATGGGTGCCGTCAGAATGAGAGCTGGTAAAAACAATCACGATAATCCACGCCGCTCCATCACTTTACATTACGGGACGCCAAAAAGCTGCACGTCTGTAAGAAACAAATCCATTAAGATGCTGAACAGCGTTATTATGGATTAAGCATTTTGGCCAGATGAGGCTAAGTCTATAATTCCGTTTCCAGAAATGATTTTTTTTTCCCCCCACTGGAGAAAGTAAATATCTGTGATGTTTTGGCCAGCTGTTTGGACTCTCATTCTGACGGCACCCATGCCAATTTTCATGCTTTACATTGTCCAAACACCACATCCAAACTCAACTCCTACTACAATCAACAAATCACAACAACTGCTAGAATAATTAGAATGACACTAAATCCCCGGAAAAGGTCCGGTTTGCTCAGGGATTAGGATTAATCGGCAATCAAATCTGTAGCTATGGTGATATTACAATCAAGTTTACACCGCGGGAAACGATTTCTGCAACACGAGCAGCACTGAAGCCATTTCCAACAATGACCATGTCCAAGAGGTTTTCATTCAAGGTAAAGTCTCCATCCAAAAAAAACAGCGACGAACAATAAAGAGGTTGTTAATAAAGGTTACATTTAATAACAATTACAGTAGGTTCGACGTGAGGTAACCTGGGAGAATTTGCATAATATTTGCTAAAAGTGTTACGAAAGAACTGCGAGAGGTTTAGAAACGGTGAAAATCTGGAGCGCTGTAAACATTTAACGTCGCTAATTAGACTTTTTAAATATGGCTGTGGGATGAACACTTTACAAATGATGATTATCACGAGCGAATCTGACATGGGGAAAAAAACTGAAAAGTTGTTATGCTTTAAATTCCAGAATCACGTGACATGGTTAAAGGACACTTATTAAAAAAAATACTTATATTTATATATATAATACAACAACATCATAGCAAAAACAGATATACAGCTTTATCGTACAGTTGGAGTGTGTGTCTGAGGGTGCGTTTTGAGGTTACTGAGTTTTACAAATATTCCCAAAAGGGAAAAAAAAGGAAAGAAACCTGCTTTTAAAATCCCTGAACCCCGCAGTCTTCTCTCAGTATCGCTGCTTGCTGTGTTTCCGCACCTCCGTCATGCAGGTTTTGGGCCGCAGAGCTGGAAATAAAACACGTTTCTTTCTTTTTAAACAAGCGATGGGCTTAGTGCTGAAATTAGCTCTCTGTGTGTGTGTGTGTGTGTGTGTGTGTGTGTGTGTGTGTGTGTGTGTGTGTGTCTGTGTCTGTCTGTGTGTGTGTGTGTGTGTGTGTGTGTGTGTGTGTGTGTGTGTGTGTGTGTGTGTGTGTCTGTGTGTGTGTGTGTGTGTGTGTGTGTGTGTGTGAGCACCTGGGTCAGCGGTCTGCTTCTTCTTGTGCTGGTGAATGATTTGATTCTCGTTGGTCAGCTTCACATCCTGGTCCTCCACGTGGTTGCTTAAAAGACGGACATTTGCTCAATGAGTTTTTCGCTGACACAGACACTTGATGACATGAACAAAAGCTCATCCTGAATGTCTTCTCATGCAGCTCATTAAACACACGAGCTCTGTGTCTCAAGTCATCTTCGGGTCGCTTAGCATCACGCCCGAGAGAGAGAGAGAGCAGTCAGGCCAAACAATGAGTCGGTGTGTTTTGTCGGGGTTTGACATCGAGTGCTTGCATTCAGCGGTGTGTGTGTGTGTGTGTGTGTGTGTGTGTGTTTAAAGCCTTTATGTGGGAGTTTGATTCATGCAATCAGGCTTTTCCAGCCTCATGCAATAGAGGAACCCACATTTCTGAAAAAAAAAGTTGCCTTAAACCAAAAAAAACATACAAGATAGTGTGTGTGTGTGTGTGTGTGTGTACCTGATAATTGTGCTCTTCTCTCTGTGTGTGATTTGGGTGTTGTCTGTGAACAGTATGGTGTGGTAAAGAACGACTGGATCCAGGGTTGGCAGAATCCCCCGCGAAACGTTCTTCACACACTCTAGAATCCCGTTATACACTAGCAGGTCATCGACTAGGAGCTAAACACACAAACACACACATGTCCTTACATCCGACAATCATACAGCTTCGTTTTATTTAACAAGAATGCATTAAAGACATCAAAATATATAATATATATTTTTTAATATATATATATATATATATAAATATATTTTATATATTTCATATATATATATATATATATATATTTTATATATTTCATATATATATATATATATATATATAATTTCTATTAAATTATATATATATATATATATATATATATATATATATATATATATATATAATTTCTATTAAATTATATATTAAAAATATATTTAAAAATACTTAAGAATATATATATATATATTAAAATGTTGTTCTTTTGTACTTTATATTCAAAGAATCCTTTTTTGATGATTTCTAAAGCGACTGGAGTAATGTTTCTAAAAGTACAGAATAAGCAGTTATTTTTAATTATAGTAATTTTTCACAATATTTCAGTTTTTTTATATTTCTGATGCAATAAATGCCGGCTCTGTGAAAAGGAGAGTCTTTTAAAAACCTCATACGGACACCAAACCTGGTACATCTGAAGTATTTTGCATCAAATACGTGAACGCATGTTTGTGTTTTACCCCAAATTCCTTGACTCCTCGCTGAGGTGTTTTGGAGTAGTTCCATAATTTAATCATGGAGACTGTCATTGGCTGGTCGAAGATGACGTAGACACGGTTCACCTGGAAAAAAATGCAGTGTTTATGGAAACGGCCTGACGATTCCTATGAGATTTTCTTCTGCAAAGCTTGTTTGGAGTAACGACAGTAATGAGGGGGGGCGGAGCTTAGCTGACACAGTCACACACACACACACACACACACACACACACACACACACACACGGTTTGTCCTCACCAGCCCGGGCAGCACTGGAGCGAGCCACATGTGTCGCCCGTCATGGGTGTTGTTGAGCCCATCTATCAGTTTATCAGGCGTGCGGACGTCACCGCACACATTCTCCAACACGTTCACGCTGTCAGGGAACGCAGCGATGTCTGCGCGGCAAATTAAAGAGAACCACTCGAGCGGTAGAGTGATGTGTGTGTGTGTCTGAGTTCATAAGGATACTGTTGTCACCGAGCGGGATCTTCTGGTCATCCTGGTCATAGAACTCCAGCCCATTAAGGCCGATGTAGTACGGGTCGCCCCACGTCGTCAACAGCTGTAGCTGAAAGATAACTGACACAAGAGGAGTCAAGGAAAAACTGAAATGATCCAAATACACAGATCAATATAAAAATGGGGCTTTCTGTCATACTAAAAATTAATCAGCTATACAGATAAGTGTTATAAAAATAGATATAAAAATGACTATTAAAATACTATTGGCATGATGAATATATTAAATATATTCATAGAAATATATGCATTTTTAAAAAATGATATGTGTGTGTGTGTGTGTGTGACATGGCTTCCACACACACACATACATATATCATAATAAAAATAAAATACGCACACACACTTATAATTTCTAAAATAAGTGCATTTTATCTGTATTAAAATTTAGTTTTTAAATAATTATTATTTATTTTTTTAATCAGTCCTCTATCTGTAGTCGGATAAAAACTGAATTTAATATTTTATTCAAAATCGATTATTATGAAATTAATTTAATATTGAAGCAATGAATGAATGAAAC
>NC_056722.1:4087392-4149892 GCF_018831695.1 Puntigrus tetrazona | reverse complement strand
GTGCATAATAATAATAATAATAATATTATCATTAAAATAATAAAAATATAAGTTACTAAAAATGGCTAAATTTAAATGACTAAGAATTGCTACTATTGTATTGTTGTATTACTACTACTATTAATAATAGTAATTAAATTAAGAGCATGCCTTCACTTTCTTGTTTTCAAACACTAAGCCATCAAGCTTTTATTTTGGCGGAAAACTGCAGGGAGACTTTCGAGCTTCTCTTTTACTGACAGTAGATTCATAAAAGATTCACATCACGAGTTAAATATAAGACGGAAGCCGCAGAAAGTTCACTAACGTGTTTCTGTCTTGCTGAGGACTCTGGCTTTCATCGACCGGCTGTACTTACATTAAGGCTGTGGTTATAATTCCAGATTTTCATCCGAGAGATGTTGAAGTTCAGCGTTCGCTCCACGTTCCTGATGACGAAATACAGCTGGACCGGGGCGTGGAAGGGACACGCCCACATGTGACGCTCTTTGGTGGTCTAAAAGCACACGCTTATGGTAATTATTTGCGTTAAATAGTATCTTTGCTCCACTATAGTGTGTTTTGCCTCACTTACTTTGGTTTTTCCATTGACGAGGGCAGCTAGATTCCCGGGATGCTCCGTGTTGCGAATGTCCAGGTCATGCGGAGACACGTAGAGCTTGCGATTTTGCGGACAGAAGAACTGAACCTCAGTGAGCCCCACCTGACCTGGGTGACCCCAGTTTGAGAGGATCTCCATGGTAACGTAAAGAGTGGGCGTCACCTGCAGGGACGCTTCCCTCCGCTGTCGGCCAATCAGAGAAGACTTAGTCACGTAAAGACGTACTAGAGGTTTTTCCGCTGTTATTCGTAGCTCGCCCGTCTAGCGTAGAGTGCACGTGAACTCAGATATACTCACAGTTAGAGTGAAGCTGCTGCTGTCAGGAACATCAGACCGATCGTCGGCATCAATCCGCTCGAGAGCCTTTAACAAACACTTCTGCTGCCTGAGAGAGATGGAGAAAAAGCGTTAAACATAGCGTTAAAACTGTTTAAAAATAGAGCCATTTAATTGCATGCCACAGTTTATCATTTCAATAAATATTAGAATTGTGTTTGATCGTTTTTGGGTTTTATTTATTGTACATTTACACTACACCGCATTTACAAATTCGGGGGAGGTATGTTTATTTTTTATGGAATTAATATTTCTAATTATGGCGATGCAAAAGCAGAGTAGAGACACTTCTAGAGAGATTTTTTTTTTTAATATATTTTTCTATTAAAATAAATTGTTGTTTTTCAGAAACTCTATTAATCAAATAATCCTGAAAAATAAAATGTAGTTTCTTTCCTTTTTACAAATAAATACTCAGCAGCACATTAATAATAAAATTAATAATTAATTTTTTTTTGTATAATGTGTGTGTGTTCTGTGCATATACAAGTACACGCATATGCAGTATATATTTTGAACACATTTATGTCTATATTTATATTGATTTAATATAAAAATCTATTAATATATAAACATAACCTATTTTTATGAAATAAATATATAAATATATATATATAAATATATAAACATATATATATATAATATATATATATATATATATATATATATATATAAAATATATAAATATATATATAAATATATAAATATATATATAAATATATAAATATATATATAAATATATATATAAATATATAAAATATATATATATAAATATATAAATAAATATAAATAAATATATAAATAAATATATAAATATAAATATATATATATATAAATATATATATATATATATAATATATATATATATATAAATATATATATATATATAAATATATATATATATATAAATATATATATATATAAATATATATATATATATATATATATATATATATATATATATATATATATATATATATATATATATATACATACACACACACACACGCTTTAGGAGAGTATACCTTGGTTCCATGAGAGCGATTCTCCGCATCGCTCTGACAACCCGATACTGATCGTCATCATCATCATCATCATCTTCCTCCTCGTCCTTCTAAAAAAAACACATCTTAATTAGGCTACATTATCTATTTATGTGCGAGTATGACCATGCATTTGCTGTAACTGAGCTGTCGGTGTAAATGAAGCTGTACCGGCGCGTGCCGAGTCGTGCTCTTCTCCTGCCGGAGAGCACGCAGTGGAGAGTTTTCTCTCTGCAGGGCCCGAAACACGCCGGCAGCCCTTTCCTCTGGATCTCGCTCCTCCTGCGTCTTACGAGCCGCAGACAGGGGGCGCTCTAGACGACTGTTTGGCCCTAGACGACAAATCATACGTTGTGGCTCGTCTCCACATGAGCGCTACGGTACGGCTATCCCCAATGAAACACACACGGTATATAGCTTATCTATATGCACTTCATGTACATATTTCTCTCTAAACTGTTAATGAAGCGTAAGCTGTAGAAGAAGTGTGACTGGCACATACGTGACTCCTGTCTGCTACCAGATGTTCTCTCCGTCTGTCTCCTGACTGTAACTGGTTTGGTAGGGATGTACGACTCCACATCGTCCTTTCGTTTAGCTGAGAGAGAGTGTTCAATCTTTCGTCCACCTGCACAAAAAACTAAATTGTTCATTATGTTGAGAAATGAAGAACAGAACGTTACAATTTGGGAGAAAATTGTGTATAATATAATTATTTTTTAAAAATCCAATTTATATATATATTATTTTATATTATTATTATTTTTTTAAGTATTATTTCTTTTTTTAAGTTTTTTTATTTGTTTGTATATATATATATATATATATATATATATATATATATATATATATATATATATATATATATATATATATAATGCAATATTTATAATATTATATATTTATAACAATATTGATATATAATATAATATAATATATATATATATATATATATATATATATATATATATATATATATATATATATATATATATATATATATATATAATAAAAAAAACAAATAAAAAAGTTCTTAAAAATAAAAAAATAATACTATTAAAAAAACAAAACAAGTATTTATGAAAGCATACTTTGAGAGTGCGGTCAGAAAGCATTACCTTGCGAGGAGGGGCTGAATTCCAGCATGATGAGGTCACCACGGCTGAGCTGCTTGCTGATTGGCTGGCTTGTGGGTTGGGCAGGAAGTGTGAGGTCAGGGAGGCTGTCGCTGCTTTCCTCTCTCTCGATCTGCTCCTCGATCCATTCCTCCTCCGACTCCTCTCCAGCCGAGTCTCGAGTGCTGCGTCTGACGCTCACCTCCAGGCTGCGTCGCAGAGCCTTAAACACAAACGCAGGTCAAGCTGATGAAGGAAGCGCTATTTTTTGCACATAATTTTTTGGGTGAACAAAAGAAGAGCAACGCAGCGTTTTGTGTATATCCTCCGGCGTGCTTGTATCAGTGACACTTCCTCCGTACCTTGACCTGGTGAGCGTTCAGAAGAACCCTGTTGACAGGCTCCGGCTCACTGCGTGACCTCAGGGCGGCAGAGCGTGACGCTTTACTGCTGTCGTGAGCAGACTGACAGACAAACAAGGTTTTACAGTGGTTATAACTGATCTGGAGAACCAAATGGCACACTAAGTACTATTTCTCAAAGAAAGTAGTATGTAGCATATGCAATGGACACAGTTTTCTCACAGCATCCCACAATGCAGTGTGCTAGAGACTCATTATATGTTCAGACTGTCAAAAAGACATTTTCACACCTCCTTGTGAAATATTGCAAATTCGGAAATTGTTTTTTTGGGGTTTTTTTATGGCAATGCTCATAAAATGGAATTTGGTGCTATTAAAATAGCTTAAAAATAAATCAAGCCATTATTGCTATAATTCTTAACATCTGAAGAATTATTGCATGCATGAAAAAACAATAAATAATTTTTAAATATAAAACGAAAACCAAAAAATGGATAAAAAAACAAAACAAAAAAAAAAAAAACATTTACAATGAGAAAATGTAAACGATAAATTGAAAAATAAAATTAATAAAATGTTGCATATTCTCTGGCCAGTAAAGATATCAAGAGGTAAAAATTAAATTAATTAATTAATTAATATATATATATATATATATATATATATATATATATATATATATGTTATTTTTTTACTTTTTTTATATATATATTTAAATATAAATGTTAATGTTTTTAAATTCAGAACTAATTTATTATATGGCAATGCTCATAATGCAAAAATGAATTCATGTCTTTTCAAAAAATACCCAGCTACATTCAAATAAACTTAAAATGACTAAAAATACTAAATAATTAAAATACTAAAAAATAAGAATCACAGTTGTTAGGTGGAGCTGGAAGTTGGAGCTTATAATTAACATCTAGATTGGCCAGAATGGAGCACTGGTAATTACGGTAAGTCTGAAAAAAATGCCACATTATTCCTGAGAAAAGACATATTCCCACCTCCATATCTGTGCTCTTGTACGGCTCAAAGTCATCAGAGTATCCGTGCTCTGGTGAAATCTTCACTTTTTTCCCTTTCTCAGTGCAGATGTGCAGAGATTCCTACAGCAATGTGCATAAAGTTAAAATGCAGTGCCATACTGAAGAAACAGAAAGGGAACAAATTAAGTTCATTTAGAGTAGAGAGTGAGTGATGAAGTCATCAGCAGTGGCTGGACAGTGTGTGTGTGTGTGTGTGTGTGTGTGTGTGTGTGTGTGTGTGTGTGTGTGTGTGTGTGTGTGTGTGTACCTGCACCCATCGGCGTCTCTGTGCTTTCTCAGGCGCCGTGTGGCTCCTCTGGTTCTGTCGATCGGCCCCACACTTCTCTCCGCTCTCTCTGGACGAATCTACACGAACAGGGCCGCTTTATTTCGTTCAGACGTGACAGGAAGCCAGCGCTCGTGCGTCGTGTGGGGTGTTTACCTGCGGTGTGTGTGTTTCTCTGCGCCGGTGGATGGGCCGCTACCGAAGGCTGGATGGTTCTCCTGCCGGATCGGCTGTTCTGAGGAGCGTTAGCGGTGCTGACATGAGCGCCGTTGAGGTACAGATTGAAGCCCTGCTCCAAAAGCTCCAACTCCGCCTGATGAGGGTCCTTCTTCTGCAGTCTTCTCAATGCCCTGGAGAAAAGGTAAAACACACACACAGACACACACACACACACAGACACACACGCACACACAGACAGACACAGACAGACACAGACAGACACACACAGACAGACAGACACACAGACAGACAGACACACAGACAGACAGACACACACACAGACAGACACACACACACACACAGACAGACAGACACACACACAGACAGACAGACACACACACAGACAGACAGACACACACACAGACAGACACACACACAGACAGACACACACACACACAGACAGACAGACACACACACAGACAGACAGACACACACACAGACACACACAGACAGACAGACACACAGACAGACACACACACAGACAGACACACACACAGACAGACACACACACAGACAGACACACACACAGACAGACAGACAGACACACACACAGACAGACAGACACACACACAGACACACAGACACACACACACAGACAGACACACACACAGACAGACACACACACACAGACAGACACACACACAGACAGACACACACACAGACAGACAGACACAGACAGACAGACACACACACAGACAGACAGACAGACAGACAGACAGACACACAGACACGCATTTAAAACAGTCACGCTGCTTCATATTTTCATACATTTGTTTTTCAGTATTCTTTGAGGGAACAGAAAGTTCAAGAGCAGCATTTATCTGCGACAGAAATCTTTTGCAACATTATAAATGTTCTTACTGATCATTTTAAGTATTCATTTCTTTATAAATTAATCATTTACAGCTATAATTGCAAACAAAGAAACCCTAGCATGATAATAATTAAATACTGTATAAATATAAAATTGTATACGAAACATTTTTGTGCAGGACTAGAATATCTAGTCTAACCAGAGCAGCAGCAAACAGCCTCGCCACTAAATGTCATTACTTATTTTAGAGAATTATATTAGAAAACAATCACTGGTATTAATATATTACTAATGCTATTAGATTTTATGAAGTATATACATATTTTTTTTGCATGCAGATTTCTCCATGCAATCCAACAGAGAATTCATCTTTGGGAGTCATCGGGTGCAAGATTTCGTTTCGCGGGCAGCTGCTTATTCACGAGCGGCAGTTTGAGTTTCACTCCAGCCAATCAGAGCGGCTCATTAGCGGGTCCAGTCTCGTCGGAGCGTCCCACGGGCGAGCGGCGTTCGCATGCGAGTCCCGCCGCGCTCGTAACAGTAGCCATGTCCATCAACCCGAGCTCGCGCGGTTAACCTATTTTTGCGTTATCTGACCTGTGTTTGTACGTTTGTGTTCGGCGTGTCATCAAACCTGTTTTTGTGCTGCAGGTCGATTAAATATTCATCCAGCTTCTCCTCGGCCGAGGAGCGTTTCCCTCCCCTGCTCCTCCTGAGCTCCTGCAGACACAAACACAAACTCTCGGTCAATCTGAGCGGTGTGAGAGGTTACACAAAGCTACACAGAGGTGACAGGCTGTTCAGTTGACAATTATAATCTTTTAGCAATTCTGTGGATGCAAAAATATATATGCAATATATGTAGAAATAATGACAGGTTTACTCTCAAATTTGGACTTTTCTTTAAGTCTTTAAAGCTATATTTCACCCGCAAACGTCCATAATGCATAATAACGCTTCGTCCATGTAACCGACGGACTGGAGTGTATTGTTGTGATGCATTTATCGGCTGTTTGGACAAATTCGTTTGGATTATACGCAGATGTCGCGAGAGACAGACACGAAAGAAGAGAGGCAGATGTGAGAGGCGGGATCTTACTGTTTTTCAATCACAGCATCTGGATACTAGAGAGGAGCGCGAGGACGGGAGAGCAGAGAGGAAAGAGGAAAAAGAAGAGAACGTGTAAGTAAGGTTTACAGCTTTGCTCTCGAACGGGAAGAAGATTATTTCAATACACAGCCTGTGTGTTTCTGTCAGGCCTCCACTGCACATGACACATCCAATCACAATTCAGCAAGGTAAAATCAGAGTAAATCACTGGATTGATGCTGTAACAGATCTATGTGACCATATCAACTCAAGACTTTTTTTTAAAATACCCTTATTTTATTGTCATTTTTAGATTATTGTATGAGTTTATATATTCATAAAAAAAAAAAAAAAAATAAATTATATATATATATATATATATATATATATATATATATATATATATATATATATATATATATACACACACACACAGTTTTATTATGTTTATCATAACATTTTTTGGCTTTGTTCCTCCACTTTTAACATACACGTTTCTGCTAATTCTGCATAGTTTATTTTCTGTTGACAATAATAAAAAAAAAACCCTGGCCTGAACATGTTGTTTCTAGTTTATTTCCAGCATACAGTCTTATATAAAACGACAACAACGATGCTTTACAATTACTGCTCGGGTAAACAAAAGAAAAACTTTATTAGATTTAAATGAGCTGCTGCGGAAAAAAGGCAAAAACTGCTAAAACGAATCAAACAGCATATTATACTAGAAAAAGCGAGACACTAGTTAACGCTACACGAATTACTAATTAATACTATATTACTTAAAACAGCTTTATTGATTGTGTATATCTGCACAGTACGCACGTAAACTGATAAAGCGATCAGATGTTATACAGATGTTTGTGATGATAATTAGCCTCTCTGCTAACAACACACACAAACCCCCTTCCGCTATTAAACCCCACTGCGTAAATCCTCATAATAACTCCGGCATTAATTCCTACACGCCCTGAAACGTGTGTGTTGAATAATAAAAGCTGTCAACTTACAGTCCATGACATTTCTCAGCCGAAATCGCCCTTCTGTTTGCGGCAGGAGCGTCTGCGTGTTGTCGCGTTCGGCGAAGGCTAGTAACCAGGGGAAATGCTGACCAATCGCAGCGCGTTCTCCAAACACGTTCCCCGCCCATCTAACTGTAACTACGAGGAATTGACCAATTACAGCGCGCTAATGGAAAACGGGCCTGCCCCACGGGGACGGAGCGCAGACACGCTAGCCAATCACAGCACGGCATTGAGGCACATCAAGGGATCGATTGGAAATAAAGGCGTTCTTGTTTTCGATAGGATTTACATTACAAGTTTCATAAAACAACGCATTTGAATATGCTGAAATACAGTTGCATCATATAAAACAACTGTATTCTATAATATGATATTTTAAACACTTTTAAATATGCAAACCGGTCAAAAAAGGCGAATATTAATGCAAAAATATATGGCTGTCATACAATATATTGAGTTTATAATACTTTTCAGTAAGTTTATAAATGCCCTGTTTTGATTTAAATTATTATTATTATTATTTTTAATCGTTGTCACCAGTAGCCTACTATTGTGGGGTCTGTTGATGCATATTTGTGCACATAAAACACTAATGAACCATTCCTTTTGAGCACTGAAATAGAGAAAATGAGGGAAAAAAACATAATAATTTAATTATAATTATTATAATTTCAGCTCTTTTTAAGGATTGAGAGCTATCCCACGCAAAAAAATAAAAAATACTAATTTATAGTAAATACGTTATTATTGAAAAACATACTATTGTAAAGTATGTAAATTAATTGTTGAATTTTACCACAACTTATTATTAATATTTCACGGTACAATACACCAAAGCTTACTGTAGTAAAAACTGAAGTATACTACAGCATTTATTACACTTAATCAGTTCACTATAATTAATACTACATTACTATAAATTAAGTATTTTTAACTTTCATGAGTTCAGTGTTTTTAACCATCTTTAAAATGTTAATATTACCGTACTTGTTTCTGTTTAAGAATACATTGATAATAAAATGATGTCACTTCCTAGTGGCTGATGTCAAAAAGGAAATAGCTTTCGAAGACTAACAAAACATTAGATGCACACAGCACACGTTACTTTATAAAGTAAACTAACTAATAAGCATTAGAGTGTTTCTTAATAAATGGCCATCTTTTCATTAAATGGCACAAAGGCGAATGAAGTTAACTGATATATTGCAACGATATATATCCCATCAATAAAAAAATATATATACACTACTTAATCTAATGCAACATATGTAATAAGAGCATTAAAAATAATGCAAATAAAAATGTCTGATTTTAAAATAAATCACTCCACAGATCCGTATCACTTTTGGTCAGATGATACATTAAACATCAAATAAATAAAAAAATAAATAAATAAATCTTTCACAAATCTAATGGAAAGTGAACAGTACAAAAAGACGCTAAAAAGTTCAATGCTGAACACATTTTTATTCATTATAAACTGTATCATTTATATAAAACCAGACACAAAAGACTGAAATGAAATCACTTTGAATTAAAAAAAAATAATAATAATAATAATGTAAACTGTAAAATAAAAGTAAAAGCTCACAGCAGACATCCAACTGCAAATGAATCTCTCTCCCACTCGCTCACACACTCCCGCAAACACATCTGACCACTGAGAATATATGAGGATCGCAGAACCAATGAGAGCGTCCGAGCAGACGCCAACGAGAACAAGAAAATCAAGTCAGAAATGATTAGGGAAGCACGTGAGAAATGAGGTTCTGGGGGCTTCAGGACCAGAAGAACCACTACATACCCCTCGACAAAAACAACCGTTAAAACACGTCCCCTGCAGCGTTAATGCTGGCATGTGTGTGTGTGTGTGTGTGTGTGTGTGTGTGTTTGACCTCGGTAGGCAGCTGACAGAATTCCCTTTTCTTTGGCGTGTTGGTCGATCCCAAAATATTAGCACGAGGAAACCAATCCAGATGAAATGTGAACGTTAAAACGAACTAAAACGAGCAACGGCAATAACTTAAATAAAAGTGCTTTTAAAAAAAACAAATTAGTTTAGAGCCCTTTCGTTAAAACAAAAAGTCCGAGAGCGCACCGGGGCGCCCGACGCGGTAAGACCGGGAACATTTCATAACGATAATCATATGGGAGTCAGAAATCGGGATGGAGAGTGACGGGCTCAGAAACACCGGCGCGCGTCATCGTCCAGGATTCACCGCCATCCCAGAGGCTCCGCCCTCAAGACCCCGGCCGCTCGCAGTCCGTCTCGGCGGAGGCGTCCGACTGTTCCCTCCGCCGCCTTTCCGTCTCCCACTCCACGAAGGAGTCGAACAGGCTGGGCCAGGCCTCGTCCTCGCTGTAGTTGCTGAGGTCCTGGCCGATGCTCTGCGTGAAGTTCAGAAACATGTTCCAGGTGTCGCGCGAGATGCCACGCACGCCGCACGGATTCTCCGACAGGAAGTCCAGCCAGTGCTCCAGCAGCGGCGGCGTGTCCAGCGTGAAGACGAGCCGCCACAGAGCGATGGCGATGGAGCGCTGCAGCGAGCGCTGGCCCTGCTCGGCGTCCAGCCCGAACTGGAAGGTGAAGCGGTACAGATCTTTGAAACTCTCTTCTCCACGGGACTCCTCTAGCAGCACGGAGAACCGAGAGCAGATCCCCGGGATACTGTCGGCCTGGATCGCCTTACAGCCGTCCACAAACTCCCTCCTGAGACACACACAGTGGAAACAGTATTTATACACGGGCCAAAGATGTCCGCAAGAAACTCACAAAAGCATGCAGTGCAAGTAAAGCGTCTCATTTTAAGCTTTCAAATCAGTTTTTAGTCATTCAGAATTCATAAAGCATGCTTATTTTGTGTTTACTTGTATAGCGCATTTAAAAACAACTCACGTTGACCAAAGTGCTTTCCAGTAAAAGCACATATAAAACAAACTTGATGAACATAGAAACGATATTACATGAACACACTGATCTTGACATCATAAGAGCGTGCATCGCACATTATTTTGTCTCAAAAAGCCTGCCTTTACAACAGAGTCAAGCATTTTAGCTCCGAGGCAAAAACCGCTCCCAGGTTTCTTCCGCGCTTTTGGAAATTTGAGACAATAGGTTACAAATAGAGGTAAAATGGAGCCACATATCAAGCCTTCTGTTTTGATTGTAAAAAAAAATTGTGTCAAACTTAATCTCACGTCATTAGATCACCTGACTCTCAACAATCACCTGCACTGACAGGAAGACGGACTTATCTGCATAAAAATGGTATGATATATCGTACTCATGACAGATAAAACCAAGAGGAAGCATATATAAAGAAAATAAAATGGGTCCCAGAATGGATCCCTGGGGCCAACTGAACTACAGAACATCTATCTTTGAAGCAAGAGCAAAACCATTTGAGAGCATTTCTCTGAATCGATTTAAAAGGATGTCACGATCAATCGCGTCAAATGCTGTCGTGAGGTCAGGAAGAATCCAAGTGGAACTCTTTCCTGGATCAAGAGCGATATCAAGCGCTATATTTTGCTCTGAAACCACACTGAAGTTTATCCGAAACTGCATTTTTGCTTAAGAACAAGACGAGCGGAGAATAAACAGCCGTCTCTAACACTGTGGATGGAGAAAGGAGCCTGGAAACGGCTTTTCAGGGTGTTTTAGGTAAGATTGAACTGTAGCTTTGGTTAGGTTTCTGTTAATAACACTCACAGCGTCTGGGCCTACAACATCTAAAACTTGAGAAAAATCCCAGATCCCAGAGCAAATCACATTTTTTTAAATTACAACCAATTAGTATCTGGAGTGAAAGTAATTCATCTTTTAATGTGTCATAAAAGTGCATGACAAGATTTACATTTTAGTGATTCATTTTAATAAAATCACGGAAAATGTGCTTGGCTCAGAAAAACAAAAACGCATTTAATTTAAACAGAAAACCCACATATATAAGGGCTGTCAAAAAAAAAAATAAAAAATTTAATTAATCGAATTAATCACATATTACATTTGGCTATGAAAAAAACTCCCGAAAGATTATTTAAAGCTCTTTGTGTTAAATGAGAAAGTATCATGTAGACATAGTATATGGTCTGGCGTTATATAAGGTGGCCTTAACAACGACATACTAGTGTACTAATAAGTGTACTTACTCTGCACGTATTTGTTTTTACATTGTATCTTATTTATATTTTGGAAAGTAATAGGTATTGACCTTAAGCCACTCTTAAACCCACTTCTACCGCTCAATCCGAAATAAGTTTTTGTTTATGCGTGTGTGTGTGTGTGTGTATTTATTTGTGTATATAAATGCACGCGTGCATGTATATATTTCAGAAAGTTTATATATTAAATATTTATATTTAGAATAAATTATATGAATGAACTATATACACGAAAAAATATATTAAATGTGTAAATGTTTAATATTTTCTTTGCATATACATGATAAATATGCACAGTACACACGCATATACTATGCTCACGAAACGTTTATTTTGGATGTGATTAATCAGAACAAATCGTTGCCCAGAATTAATTAAAACTATGCTGCTCAACTGTTTTTAACATTGATGATAAATCAAAAAAGATTTCTTGAGCAGCATATATTGGAATAATTTCTGAAGGATTGTGTTACACTGAAGACTGAATAAGGAATAAATTACAATATAAAATATATTCAAATGGAAAACACATGGAAGAATTCCACATTTTTGATCAAACAAATGCATGGTTATCGTTATTATTGATGTACTTTCTCATGCATTTTTCCCCCCTGTATCGCCCAAAACGACCCTCACGTGGTAAAAATGCTTCTTTTTAAACGAAGCCTGAAGACCCTACCTGCGGCCCGTGACGAACTGACCTTGTAAACTTGCACATGGTAGCAGCCTGGAACCTCCACGCCAGCACCAGCACTCTGAACTCGGCCGGGTCGACGCACAGGTCGTTGCAGAAGCGCTCCATCCCCTCCTCCAGGATGGCGTCCTCGTGCTCGTCCTTGTAAGACGAGAACAGCTCGTCGATGCGGGCGAGCGACAGTCCCTCCCCGTCCTGCGCGCTATGCTCCCGCCGCACGTCCGCCGAGACCGCCGGGGCCGTGCTGCCCTCCACCGTCACCTCGGACACTTTGGTGCCGTTGAATATGACGTCGGCGGAGGACTTGGCCACTTCCTCCTTGTGTGCTCCGCCCGTTCCTCCGCCGCCGCCGCCGCCTTTTTTCCCGTGCGATTTCCCAGCATCCTTTTCGCCGCTTTTACTGCCCAGAGAGGATGTGGGGTTTTTACATTTAGTCACGCACTGCCCCATGTCTCTCTCGCTCTCGTTGCCGTATCGCTGGTCCCGTCCGCGTCCTCTCTCGGAGGTCTTCCCCTCAGGTCCAGACGGCCCCTGCTAGACGCCGCTGCTCTGGCTGACGGTCAGCAGTCACCATGCCCTAAAGAGTCAGAGAACCAAGCGGAGACTCACTTACGAGGTACGGGATCAATTGCACTAAAGTTTGTGATCACACGTGCTTTTTTTTGCGAAAAATAAAGCGCTGGTGGCGTCTGTTAGAAAAAAGCAGCCGAGAGCATCTTTTGTTGCTATAGCAACAGTGCGGCGTGCCTCAGAAATGGCCCAAAAAGGCGTAAAAAGTTGTTTTTTTGTAATTAACGGGGAAGAAAATGTCAATTTTACGACGTCCCTTGTGCATCGAGACTAGCACAATCACTTTACCTATCGGCGGAGTCTCCATTTTTTTTAATCTTGTTGCTATGGAAACGACAGGGCGCTTGACATAAGGTGCGAATAAAAAAAGAATAAAAATTCTATAACGGTGCGACATGTTATCACAACACATAATTCAGTTTCTATTTTAATGCATTTTAAAATATTATTTATTCCTATTATGCAAAGCTGATTTTTTTTCCCCAGCGTCACGGAAGCGATTTAACACGCTGATTTTAGTGCAGTCAAAAGAAAATGTAAAAATCCAAACGTCACGTTACTCGACCAGTCAGCCCCGTTCTTGACCCCGAGTTAAAACGGCAAGTCAAAGAACGACCGTGA
This sequence comes from Puntigrus tetrazona, assembly GCF_018831695.1. Taxonomy (NCBI): domain Eukaryota; kingdom Metazoa; phylum Chordata; class Actinopteri; order Cypriniformes; family Cyprinidae; genus Puntigrus; species Puntigrus tetrazona. Next base: position 4,135,924 of record NC_056722.1, on the reverse strand, counting down.
AGGCTTTTCTCAACCCTTTTCAAGCCGCTTCCAAAGAACGACGAGGATCAGATGAATCAGTACGGAGCGTGCTTCGTTCCTCTTCTCCAGGTTCCCTACACGAACCCGAGTTTCACTTCCTCCCTATTCTGAACTTGTGATTAAATTTTAAATTCCGCTTGTCTTTTTTGGAAAAGCAGATGCATTGAATCATCTATGAATCTCATCCGGCCGAACAAAGGAAGCCAGTAAGGCAGAGCGTGGGGACTCGCACGCTGCCCGTGAATCAGAGGCAGGGCAGGATGTTAACTAACCAGTGTGGTGAAATCTATTCATTGTGGTCGCTGAACTAGTAATCGGAGTATAATGGCACGTGTAACGATCCTTTCGCCCACTGCTCTGATTGGCTGCATTAGACAGGCTTCCACAACAATCGTAGTTAAAAACTGTGTTACTGACCCGGCTGAACGTCAAGGGATCCTAACTGAAGTTCTCAGAATAACACAATAATAATGAGCCGTCTGTGTCTTCAGAGGAATGAGAACAACGCGGCTCCATAACTCATCGTGTGGGTTTCTTTGTTTCTGGCCTTTGTTTGATATTAAGTAAAACTGATTTATTTTTCTTGAGAGCCGCGGGACGCAGCTTGCTTATGAGCTTTAAAAAAAAAAAAAAAAAAAAAAAAAAGAAAGCGTTTCATTGTAACAAACTACAAACGCATCAAGTATGAAATATTGCCGTAATCATTTATGAGAGGAATTCATTACAAAAGGCTCTCGATGATGTGTTGAATTATAACCTTTGACTAACAATATCCTCTGTGAAAATATCTCACAAGTACTGTAATTATTTTATTATATATATATATATATATATATATATATATATATATATATATATATATATATATATATATATATATATATATATATATATATATTTTTTTTTTTTTTTTTTTTTTTTTTGCAAATTATAAAGCATTTATAAAGAATTATAACGAGACAGCATTTTAAGAGGGCCCTTACAAAAATTATATTTCAAGTATATTTGCATCATATTAATAATTAAAATTAATTTTTATATTCATTAAGTTTTATTTGTTTTTATTTGTTTTGAATTTATATATAATATACACATATAAGACATAATTCTAGAATATTACAGAGTATATCAAAATCTAAATTCATAAAACACTTGTTATTGAAATTATTGTTTTCTATGCGTTTTATGTTATTTGGAACAATTAATTATTTATTATTACATTTATTTCTTGTACAGAACAAATGTAGGCAAGAGAGACTATTTACAAAATTATAAAGTGCAACATTCACTTAATATTTGATATATTTTATCTAGAATTCAGAGATATAAGGACAGCATTTTATGAAAGAACGTGTACAATTAGTGCAGTCAAACAATTAATCGCATTACAAAATAAAAGTCTTTATTTTATGTGTGTGTGTGTATATGTGTCTGTGTGTATGTGTATATGTGTGTGTGTGTGTGTGTATATGTGTGTATATATATATATATATATATATATATATATATATATATATATATATGTGTGTGTGTGTGTGTGTGTGTGTGTGTGTGTATATATATATATATTCACTTATAAACTATGAATATAGTGAAAATATTTCTTGTGCATTTATATATATACACACACACACACACAACATACATACATAATATATATATACACATATCATGTAAACATACTTTTATTTTGGATGCGATTAATAGTTTGACAGCTATACATACAATATTATAAAGCAGACTATTTACTTTATAATAATGCATTTACACAATATATATTACAAATAGAGGACATTGCTAAAAGAGAAAAAAGAGGACACGTCGCTCTTAAAATGCTGCTGAAACGTTCATTCAAACATTATTTCCTCTGAATGAAGCGTGACCCTTATGCTAGCAGATGTACTGGTGACATGTAAGTTAACCTTAACAGCCGGTCTCTATGGCTGCAGCACGGACCAATCAGCAGCCGGCAGCAGAGCGAGGCGCTTTATAACGAGCATCACCATGGCTCGGGACACACACGTGTGGCGTGGTAGTACGGGACACACAGACTCACCCAAATCCCCGAGCGCTGAACCGACGTGTCATCTGAGGAAACTCCATGGAGACGGCGGGAACATCCGCTAGCCTGAGCGCAAGCAAAACCAAAGAGCCGTTAGGAAACGATCTGCGGCACCTCGGTCCCCCGACGCGCACACACACACACACACCCGATCACAAGACTGCTAACCAACTAACCAACCAACCCTCAACACAATACCCACGAGGTAACCTAAATAAAACAGGGCAGAAGGGAGCCGGGTTACATCAGAGGTGTTGGGTTGCCGGTGCGAGCGATGCCACGATTAAATGACACAGAACCTGACAGGGGTCATCGCCGCAGCGACGCGCGCTTGATGGGGTCAAAGGTCAAGAGCGAGAACAAATTCACATTTGTGGCTTTGATGACGAACGCCCCGCCGCATTTACCTCGTGTGAGAGGATACGAGGAAACTTGACCGGACTGTGAAAACCGGCTATAACGTACAAGAAATGTTAGGAATATAGTCATTTGATATTTATTGATGCGCTACGTCATATGTAGCAGTGCTGTATGATGTGTATATTCACTTACATGCCACTCCAAAGCACTTTAAATACATCTATACAAAACTAGACTAACACCACAGTCATGTCCCCTAAAACTGAGGTGATGCACTGATGCCCAGAATAGCATTATTTTGTGATTTACACCATGAAAAAAAACTGTTTATATTATTATTCGGAAAATAGTTTCTAATAAGATAGATTGTTTTTTTTCCTACTTGTATTATTTATTATAACCACCGTAAAATTAAATGTTTATTTAGAGATTTTTTTCTTTGTTTTAATCTTCATTTCACACTTTATTTACAATTGTTTAGATATTTTTTATTAATCTTCATGTCTTCATTTCAGATTTCATTTGCTAATTTAAATTTTTATTTCGATTTATTTTTATTTTAATCCTCATTTCACACTTTATTTACTAATTTCAAATTTTTATATATATATATATATATATATATATATATATAATTCTTCACGTCTTCATTTCACACCTCATTTAATAATTTGACATTTTTATTTACAGACTTATTTTTTATTTTTTATTTTAATCTTCATGTCATTTCACACTTCATTTAATAATTTCTAACTTTTATTTATACATTTATTTTTTATTGTTTTTATTTTAATCTTCATGTATTCATTTCAGTCTAACATCATTATTTCAACAGAATTTTTATTAGTTTATAATGTACTTTTTTATTTTACAGAGGTTGTCTTAACTTTCCAGTTTGAGCACTTCAAAGAATACCATGGTTAAACCACAGTAAAACATGGTAACACCACAGTACTTCTTTTTAAGTCAGAATAACTCATGATTAATATCAATTTATGACAGATGTATTATATTACATGTCAGTTTCAAATAAATTATTTACATATAAACAACATTAGCATGAAGTCAGTTGTGTACTTGGTTGTGTACTATTATTCATAAAACCGATGCTTTCACACAGATGCTGTCTATCTAGTCAGCATTTTTTGGACACAGACAAACGCAGCCTTTTAACCATCTTGAACAAAGTATACACACACCATTATTAGGCAACCTCTCTCTCTATATATAAATACATATACACGCAGCGTTTTAGGTCTCATAAACAATATTTGATTCGGATAAAGCTGTCTATGTAAGCAACTCACTGGATTTGAGCCACAGCCAAGAGGCTCTATCAGTATAAATGAGAAACTTTTCCTTTAAATGTACGATTAACTGTCCCGTGTATATAGCAAAAACACCAAATAAATAAGTAATAAATGAGCTCTAGAATCATACTGGTAGTTCTGCTATTTTAATGTGCGAGTACTGAAGCAATGAGTGTGACAGTTGAAGTCTTTTAAAGAGCTGATCTCATGTTAGCAGCTTAGCTGGTTAGCTTCGGATGAGGCTGGTTAATTTATACACACTAAACTTCATTTAAACTCCAAAATGTCTGCACGTTGTTGTCAGAAAGGCAGCAGAGCTGTGGAGTGAAGGTGTTTTGTGGCGATTTACCTGTGGAAAGATGAGGAAACGGGTCGGAATCAGCGCATCTCTGCTGTCGTGCTAAAGCTAAAGCTAATCCCACCCTCCAGCCGAACCGGATCGGTTCTGAAATCTGTTTGTGTAAGCTGGAGAAGAGCTTCTCTGCGTGCGCTTCTGGTGCTCTTTGGGTCAATATACGATCATAGTTGACAATCCCCCCGCATCACTTCCTACAGACCCGAACCGAACCGAGCCCGCGCTGATCCGAGCCGGCTCCGGTAAAAAAAAAAACCCTCCGACTTTAGCAGCTATCACACTCCTCCTGATCGCTGCCGGGGGTCTGAAAGGATCGCGACGGACTGGATGCGAGCGCACGGAACCACACAGACGCGAATCGGCCGCTGATTGATCGCAGTTTCTCTTTTTGTTTGGGTTCGAGAAGGTCTGCGCAAAAGCCGCGCAGCAACGGCTCCCCCAAACATCCCGCGGACCTCCGTCTGCGCAGCGCGAGCGCGTCAGGGACTCGTTCGAGACAAAACCCTGCGCGGTTCGGGACGTCGTCGCTCGCGAGCACGTGGACGCCGGAGTGCGGAAATGCTGAGATGCTCACATAAGCCGTATTGATCTAATCACGCATAGGTAATGTGTATTTGATCAGGAAGTTGAGCTGAAGAGCAGCTAGAATACTACGAAATGAAGCGAAAAGGCTGTAATAACTATTATGTACGTTAGATAATTAGCAAATCATATTGACATCTAGTTAACACAGAGGTCACGCAATCTGTCACACGCACGCAATACTGCAGATCTCTGTATCACAGAAATAGTTTTTGTATATATGAATATTTTATACTGAATAATGAGTATTATTTAAACTTAATTATATAGGGAGACAATTAAAGATCCATCTATTAATCATTAATGTTATATATATATATATATATATATATATGTGTGTGTGTGTGTGTGTGTGTGTGTGTTTTAATCCTATTATTTTACATTGCATAATCATAGTATATTCTGTATTTACAAAGACAGATATTTGTTATTGTCAATTAACAAGATGCATAACTCTTGGATTTTTTTTTGCATGAACAGCTAACTCAAAATCATGATTTTTATTGTGCCAGCTGTAATTGTTTAGTAATTTTTACTTAATCAAAACGAAAAATTGTTCAAATGAACTCCTCATATATAAATGTATAATATTTTCTTTTGCATTCTTAAAAAAAAATAAAAATAAAAATAAATAAATATATATATATATATATATATATATATATATATATATATTTTTTTTTTTTTTTTTTTTTTTAGAAATTATAGAAATTACATTATAGAAAGTCCGATTCATATATTTGCTGTATTGTTGTGACTGGTGTTCACAGGTGGTCCGGATGTCTCGTTCAGATGTGCTGTCTCTCTACAGGACAGTCCTGCGTCTCGCACGCAGCTGGACAGCACGATCTGCTCTTCCACACGACACTGACGCCGAGAGGAAATATATCGCTCAGGAGGCTCGAACCCTCTTCAGACAGAACCAGCAGGTGTGGACTGACCCCAGATCAGCAGATGAGCCGCAGGTCTCGTATCTGTCGTGATCTCTCACGTCCTCTCTCCGTTACAGATAACAGACCCAGAGTCCATCAAGAGATGCATTGAAGAGTGTGAAGCTCGGATAGAGATAGGTGAGCATTACTGCGATTTAAAGGTTTTTTTCCATGAATCATTTTCAGATTTTTCAGATGATTGTTTTCTGTTTTCCGTGTCAGGGCTGCATTATAGGAACCCCTATCCTAGACCAGTAAGTATCTCTACATATTATTATAAGGAATACTAAGATTAGTATATTTGTAAATAAAAACTGTCTGTAACATTTCTCGCAGATTGCGCAGAATACACTTAGAATTGAGATACAACCTCAGAAATATGAAAACAAAAAGACAGAATTGAGAGAAAAATCTGCCTTTTTACATTTTTATTCCATTGAGGAAACAAAGAAAACACGCAGTTTGCAAGAAACAAGCTTCCATAGATGTTCCACGAAGGCTTTGTGGTGTGTTCTTTTGAGTTTGGAGTGAAAACATGCTTGTTTCCTGACGTTCCTGTGAGAATGTTTGCTATATCTTCTCTCTCAGACGTATCTTCCTCCGATGGGTCTGGCCACTCAGAAAGGCAGAAAGCTGCGAGCTCAGCAGAAACTGAGGAAACAAGCCAAGCCAGTGTACCTGCAGTCTCACGACGAGACCTGACACACACACACACACACACTGTACAGACACCACTATACTGAGCATTCAGAAGAACCCCCGAACATTACAAATTCTTGTCTGTTCCTGTTATTTCTAGCTAGAAGGATAACATCATGAAACAAATCATAGTGGAGTTATTCTTCAAAGCATGATGAATGTTATATTAGGGATAGTTCTATCACTGTTTACTCGCCGCCATGTTTTTCCAGACCTGTATGGGTTTCTTTCCTGTTATATTGAGCAATGTGGGTAACCTAAGAGCTGCTGGTGCCCGTTGACTTCATCAGTGGTGGTTATTTTCATAAAAATATCATCTTCTGCAGATGAAAGGTTTGGAACAACATGAGGGCGAATAAATCTCGAACCATCCCTTTAATGTGAGCTGTTTTGTTTGCCGCTACGGTTTATTTATTATATTTGTCATATATTGCATGGCATAAAAGCCTCAGTTAATGTTGCATTCAAAGTATCTATCTGCATTAAAGTGTATTATTTCTCATGTCATTCTTTTCACGTGTTGAACTGACACCTTTGCACATTTAAGTGGCATCGAAGTCATGTTAACATGCATCCTTGTTTTATTCAATTAAATTGTAGTAAACGTAACTTGTATTTTATCATTGTTTGGCGTGCCGTGAACGCATAAAGACTCTCAGTTGTCTAGTTGGCACAGGCAGGCGACGCCGCGGTTGATCCAGTGTTTCTGGGGTTTGTCTGAGGGCAGCTCGATGGACAGCACGTAGTTTGTGGAGTGACCAGTGGTGGACAGAGTCCCACGCCTGGCGCTGGTCTTGTACACGGGGCACACGTAAACGCTCTCGTGCAGGAAGCCGGCGCTCTCTCCGGGCTTCAGCCAGATTACGGGCAGCGAGTCGAAGAGGACTTTAGGAACGGACTCACCGATAACCGTGCGCTCTCGATCCCAGCGAGCTCCTTCCAGGAAAAGCCCACGAACGTACGCGCCATCCCCCGGCTTCTGCTCCATGCGAGTTTCCTGTTCGCAGACCTAAAAGAGGAGCGCGTTATTATACACATAATAGCTTTTTTATTAAGCAAGGACGTATATAATTGATCTGAAGTGACGGTAAAGACATAATGTTGCGCAAGAATTCTATTTCAAAGCATTTTTATTCAATCAAACAATCCTGAAAAATTTTATGTATCACAGTTTCCACGTAAAAAATTGAAGCAGCACTATATACTTTATAAATATATATATATATATATATATATATATATATATATATATATATATATATATATATATATAGTACTTTATATATTTGCACTTTGCATCACAGAAACAAATAATATTTGAAAGTATATTGCAATAGGAAACATTTCAAAATATTACAGTTTTCACTGTATCTCTGGTCAAATAAATGCAAATAAAAACTGGGCGAGTATTAACATTTCAAACGAATTGGTTTCTGAATGCTCTCACTGGCACACAAACCTCGAACTCGAAGCCGATGTAGTCGATGGGGATGGTGTACTTGCGAGCGAAATTCTGAGACACACCAGTGAGGAACGACTGAGTGAAATAAAACGCAGATATCCAGAACACAGATGGAGGGCCATTATCAATCCAGTCCTAAAACACACACACAAAAAGATGGCTTACAAGTTAAAAAAATTCTTGGTTCGTATTGCAAAACTGCTCTAAGTAATGGACTGGTTTTAATAATAAAAGCAGAGCACACACTGGCTGACTGAGTGCAATATTTCAGCATGTTTTGGCTGTTTTGGGTCACCATTGACTTCCATAGTAGGAGAGAAAAATACTATAGAAGTCGATGGTGACCCAAACAGCCTGGTTAAAAACTTTCTACTTGAGGGTGAAGAAATGCGGACAGAATTTTCATTTTTGGGTCAACTATTCCTTTAAAGGCCCGTGAGCCTCTCTCGTCTCAGCCGTAGCTACTAGTGTCCACCTGTAGGAACTGCAGTCTGGCGAGGAAGTCGGACACATAGCTCCCGAGCGGTTTGAGGGAAGGGTAGGACTTTGCGGCCCACGTGGCCGGCACTTTCCCAACGAGAAGACTGTTGAAGACGTTCTCCAGCTCGGCTGACATCACGACCTGTCCCCGAAGTGCCTTCTGGGTGTTTACCAGGCTGCTGCGCACCACCTTCGACAGCCTAGGCATTTTCAACAACGCATAATTGTTTTCCGGCATTGCTAGCTATACTGTTTTGAGCTATATGTAAATCGATGTAGGCAACAACTAAATCTAGTACCTGTTAAAGCGGATAAGTTCCTGCCGTAAGACAGTGTTCATCGACTCCTCATACAGGAGTGGGTATTTAGCGGTCACCATCTCAATGTCAAAATCAGGAGGGAGCTTGGCCAGCATTCCCCCGGCCAGCTCGTCCACTATTTCCTGCGGACACAGACAAATCTGCTGTCTGAAAGACAAGGCACGCAAAACCGCCGATCATTTATCATTTATGTATGCATCGTCCCACCTGTGGTGATTTGGCTCCGCTGCTAGTTTGCCTCGGCAGAGTCAGCAGCACTCCGTCTAACAGCTGATTGGTCTCCTGGTTGTCTTTGGTGATGTTAGCGTTGCTGTGGAGGCCAAAGACCTCAGGTTCAGCAGTGATGGGAAGGTCGCGGATGTAGTCCACGTAACTCTACATGCAAAAGAGATCGCGCAGTTTAATATTTTTGATGCAAATACAGGAGATTTGCAAGCTTGACTTTCAGTGATAAGCACTCTTCAATCTGTAAAATGCACAATTTATGTTGCTCTTACCGGTTAAAGCTTATCATCAGTAAATTAAATACATAAATGCATGAAAATAAATAAAAAATGCATAGATAAATATATACGTAATATGAACAAATGAAATGAAAATAAAAGAAACACCTTATTTTTAGGTGTCACTGTTACACGTTACATGTAGGGCTGCAACTAGCGATTATTCTGATAATCAAATAGTTGGCCGATAATTTTCTGGATTAATAGTTTAATAAGATTTTTTTTAAAAAGCCAAATTTTCTTTTTTATTGACAAAAACACAATCTGTGAGCAGCAGTGGCACAAAGCTTACATAATTGGATGAAACCTCACATATATTTGTTTAAAAAAATTTGTCAGGCCTTTTAAATCTCTTCATTAAAAAAAAATATATATATATGTATATATAACATTATAAATTATTATAATTAAACATTATTAAAAATGTATATAATAATAAATATAATAAGGACGAATGAAAACAAACTCAGTGTTAACCAACAGGTAAGAGTAATTTAGTTAAGGAACACACTTCATTATATTATAAAAGGCATGAAACGTCTAATATTTATATTCAAAAATAACATGCTGTATCTCTTTACAGTTCCTCATAAAATACGTGCACAACATATTGACCTTTATACCTTAATTTAATATTCAACAACAGATATTTCAGCACAGTTTGCACTGTCTCCTCTACTGTGTTGTTCCGCCCGTCTGAGGTTCATCAATGTCAAACGTTTCTCTTTTAATTGATAAATATACACTGTACACCATGTTTGTGTGTACCTGGTATAGACCGTGTGAAGGCACGTAGTACAGATCTCCTTCACACACACAATACTGGTCCTGTTCAATGAGCTCCCAGCTGTAGAAGATGGAAAGGAGGGACATCAGCAGTCTCCGGTCCTTATCGTCAGTCACCCTCCCACCATAATTACACTCTCCTACAGAAAACATGAGTAAAGGTTGAAAAATAACGTTTGTCTAACCAACATTTTAAAAGAACTAGATTTGATATGTGGTTGCTATGTGCTTATTGAGTGGCTGCTATGTGGTTTCTAGAGAATTCTGGGTGGTTCCTTGGGTGTAGATAGGTGGCTGCTAAGGTGTCCCGAGTGAATGCCTGCTAAATGACCTGTCAGGTACGTGAGAGCCTCCAGCGGAACCTCCTCATACTCATCCAGGAACATCTGGATCTGACGAACGCTGATCCTCAGGTCAGACTCATTAAACTCATATGGAATATTCCACCCTGCGGACAGACGGGGACAAAGAAAAAAGACTGAACACAACTCTGATGTCGCAATAAAAGTCAAAAGAAGTCAGACACCTGGCTCCCATACACATATACACTTAATGTATTAATGTTTTGAAAAATTCCATGACATTTTTTGCACATAATTTTACCTATTTCTGGAAGTATGTGCTTTCTATAATTGTTGGATATTGATGAAAACTTTTCTTAATAACTCCCAGATCATCAGTATGAATAAACAAAAATCTGTTACATTAGAATAGATATATATATATCTTTGCTGAAGATGTGAACTCTCCACTGTGCAGATGCAAGGGTCTATTTTATGATGGTTTAAACATGATCTATGATTTTAGCACATTTTAACACTTCGCTAATTGCTGTAAGCATGTAGCTGTTCACCGCTAGCACTGTATCAGTACTGTTTACTAGCATGAGTCTAAAGAAGCAAGTCCCATGTCTATACAATGTTCTGACACAGACACAGACACATAAATGGTTGCTAATGAGTGGCTGCTGGCCAGTATGAATTATATAAACCAGCCGCACAAGCCTCCTTTGACATTCATTTGGAAGATATGCCCTGGGGTTTTGGTTGGAAGGATGCTCTAAATGCTTCCTTTTATAATAGCGTTTATAGTTTTTAGGAGAATCAATCTGAACTGCCTCAGCCTATTAAACGGCCAGTTGACTGCAGTACAATAACGTCCAGTTAGAAAAGATTCGATCAGTTAGATTGATGATACTTTGCACAGAAGATCGTTTAGAGACGGAGGGTGAATCAAATGAAGGACGACAGACAGGAAAGCAAACTGCATTACAGATTCATATCTGACCGAGTGGGCCGAATGTTCTCCTCTCCTGGACCAGAGCGTGGAAGAAACAAAGGCCGAAGAGCAGCTTCTGCCAGACGTCCTGCTTAGCGGAGCTGCTGAAGAAGGCAGGGTCTGAGATGGGGTCACTGAGGTAAGAACGCAGTAAATTTGCCCTCAGTCCTTTGGGAGGCTCGTTCGTCATCTTCACCCCATTCTGCAAAACGCTCACTGGAAACTTGTCGGACGGCTGACTGGTCAACCACAGCCTAAAAAGCAAAAAGCGTTTAGAATTTGGCTCATTCATGAAATAAAAATGGAAATACATACATGGTAGTGTTATATTGACTGTCTTTCGTGATCCCCCTAAAATCGAAATTGAAGTTTTGTTTAGGTATTAGTATCTATATGCCAGTCTTAAGGTTATCTATAAGCCAGTGTGCTCCAAAACAGTGACAAAATCTGCATTTCGAAGATATAAGCATTTCAGACAGTGTAAATGTACTTTTGATTGGGGCAAATAAGGTCTGGTTTCACATTGTGTTACGCGAATCATATGCGCAAGTCTGCATATATTAAACTACATAGCCTCAGCATGTTTTAGTAAGATTCAATAACCTATTGAACCTAGGGGGTAATCTATTAGACTGTATTAGCTGTTAAATGCAGCTTCACTGAGCTCAAGGGTTTGGCCAGACCACTTCTCTGAGGGCAGGGCTGCTCGACATGTATCTTTCTGTTTCAGTTAAAGATACGTCACCACATTGAGTAATGCTGCGTGTTTCAAGGCACTTCAGGGGACCTTTAATATTATAACAATTTAAAAATAACTTCTTTACACTAACTCGAGAGATTTCGTTTTTCGTTCGCTTCTGAGGTTTAATGGTTATTCCACCCCAAAATGAAAATTTTGTCTTTAATCATTTACACCCATGTAGCTCCAAAACCGTAAAAAAAGCTTTGTTCATCTTCGAAACGCGACTTAAGATATTTTGGAGGAGGCTTTTGACTGTCCCTTGGACTGCCAAGTAAATAACACTGTCAAGGTCCAGAAAAGTATGAAAGACATTGCAGTTTGCGTCCAGCAGATGCTCTCCAAAATAGGCTGCGTTGACGCGGAAAGACACAGAGGAGACAAATTGTTGTCATAATTGTTGTCAAGTCCCCAGGTTTTCATCCAAAATATCTTATATTGTGTTACAAAGACAAACAAAGGTTTTACAGGTTTGGAACGACATGGGAGTAAGTGATTAAAGACAAAAAATGTAATTTTGAGGTGGAGTAACCCTATAAACATATTCTTTACCGTTCTTTAACTGTGTTGAAATTTATTGTGGCCACATTCATTTATGTGAAACAGCACATTGAATGTGTGTTATTTTTACCTGAAGCTGGTGTGTGTGTTTTCAGGTGTGATGACCTCCTCACAAATCTTTTCCAGCGTTGGCATCCAGCTGGTGGCGAGGTGACAGTTCTGCAGCACGACCCAGGTGCCGGCGGTCAGCGCTGCTCGGATCAGCTGCTCCGCTACCGGACCTTGACCCTGACCCAGAGAGATCGTCTGCGTCTTGCTGCCGCCCATGCCCAAGTCATCTGCAAACTTCAGTAGTCCTGAGACAAAGAGTGAAAGGACATCATTCAATCGTAAATGTTTAGTGCTGTGCTGAAACTATTATATATTGTGATTCTATGCCTCATAATATCACATAGAACACCTAGAACGCCTTTAGTGTCATACAGAAGTTAACAAAAGTGTGCTTAAGATCAATTACAGAAATATATTAATGATAAAAATAGATAAACAATTAAAATAATCATAAAATTTGTTCTTTGCCTTTCATTATTAAAATAGTAAAAATATAAATTTTATGTATGGGTCAAAGATGTTAAGATGTCCGCATCAAAATAAATTTACAAAAGTGTTTTGATGTCCATAGAAAGCAATTAAATGCAAGTAAGGTATCTACTTTAAAGGTTTCAAGTTTTGTCAATATTTGGTTGAAATAATGTTACATTGTTTTTCAGTGTAACACAATATTTATGCAAAAATTTAAACAACATGCTTATTCTGACTTGTTCGTATTAAACTATATAGAAGAATAAGGAAGCGTATTAAATTTGGTTGTGTTGTAAATGAGTAAAAAAATCTTACTGACAAACGGGTAAAACCTAGGATAGGAGCAAGTTTAAAAAAACTAATTAAATAATCTTTTAATTTCATAAATTGATTTTTGTTGTAAATATTGTATAAGATTGTTACACTGGGTAAACTTTGTAAATCAGGTAAAAATGTGTAATATTTTTTTTTTTATTATTTTTTGGGGGGGGGTCTTTGACCCATTTGCATCTATTTTGAAGAATAACGATCGAATATGTATAGGATATAAAAAACCTAAACTTTTTTTAAGCCAGTTCCCATGACTATAACTTACATTTTTTTAGTTTAACTTAAAGTACTAAAATAAAATGGCAATAAAAATGACTATAATTTATATTATATTACAGTATAAATATTTATTAAAATTAAAATGCATAAAATATTAATAAAATAAAATATTAATAAAAACTGCAATAGTATATTAATTTATGATATATAGTACGTTATTGGCTTAGCCCTATCTTAAAAACAAAAATACGAATCATTAAAAAATATATATTTTTTACTATTTTACCAGCTGTAGGGTCTGATCCTGGAGAAAGTACGAAGATAAGTGGTGAACAGCAGTTGGAGTCACTGTAGCTCTCCACCAGGTCGAAGGTCGGTGGCTCAATGTATGTGCGGCTCATATTATTGACGATGAACTTTTGTACCGCCAGCACAAGTTTATCCGGTCTGAAGCAGCGCAGCACCACCATGCGCTCCATGCCCACTATTTTACTCCATTTCCCGGGTAACTCCTCGTCCTGCGGATGACCCGAGTCGTAGATCTGCTTCCACTGTGCGATATTCTCCTGCACGTGTTCAAACAATCCTTCCAGGCAAGGAAGTTGAGAAGCTCGGACCACTTCAGCCCACGATTTATCTGAAAGCCACTCTGGGGCCGGGTTGGGGTACGGGTTTTCCAGAGCAACGCCTCCGGTGAGAAGAAAGCGCCAGACGAGGTCGTCGACCTGACCTTTGCCCTGCATAATGCCGACGGTCAGAAGCAACGAGAACAGCAGCTTGTCCTTCTCGAAGAGAGAGCGGCACACATTGTAGTAAACACGCATGGTGAAGTGATCCAAGATGTTTGCGATGCGGATCTGTAGGTCGTCGCTAGGTGCGCTGTGAGCGATGGACTGCAGGTACAGATTGATGAACCACATGAGAGAGTACTGGTACATTGGATCGATGTTCGCCAGATCCGAGATGCAGAAGAACAAAATAGACGAGTGTTCTGCAACCGGCCGGTAACCCAATCGCGTTTCGTCGATCTCGTTTTCAGTCACACTGGCAATTTTCTGCTTCTCTGAAATCTCCTCGGACAGTATTTTAGACGATGAGAGAACCTTGATAGCCGTTTCGTCCTCTAGGATGTTTCCTTCAGAAGACGAAAGAACCTCCAGGATTTTGTTCTCGATCTCCTTCAGCTGCTTATTGTTGGCTGCGCCTTCCAGGATCAGCTGGTTTTTCTTCTCCTCGAGTTCTGGCTTCTCTTTAGCGGCGACGATCCCCAGAAGCTGATCTTCCAGACCCAGCGGCGTGATCATGAAGTTCAACAGACACACTTTCACCGCCACCTCCGGCAAGTAATGCGGATTCCTCAACCCGGTTGTGATGTAGAACCGGAAGTCGCTGGAATACTCCACAGTGTTCTCGCCGAGCTTCATATACTCCACGCCCTGCTGCTTAAAGGTCTGTTTTAGGAGAACCGGCTCTAAAATTGCATCCAACTCCTTCCCGATGTTCTCCAGGAGGACCGGCGTGCCGAACTGAATAGCGTTCTCGAGGTTACGGACATAGTTGCTGTCTGAGAGCTTGATGACGGACAGCTTATTGGCCTTGTTCATGTTTTTGACCCATTTGTTGGCTTGTCCCTGTGGGTCGATCATGAGCGGCCAACGGCGAGAGTTAGAGACGATAATTCCATTGTCGGTGGAGAACGAGTCCACTGGCAATCCAGCGATCTGCCACGATCGGATCAGCACCTGGTTTCCAAGAGTGTTGCTAAGTGTGAAATCCTTCGAACATGGTATGTTTTTCTCATTGCACAGCTTGTGCCACTCTCGCTGACACTCCACGCGGTAATCGACAGTGAACGCGCCAAGATACGACACCATTGCTGAAGACAAAAGCACGTCGCCAGTAAGATTGGTGTATTTGATGCCGAGGAGCCGAGCGGCCTCAGTCCACCTGTCCTTTTCACCTCCCAGACCCCCGATTAGTTTTTCTGCTCGTATTAGCTTTTGGGAACAGAGCTCTATGTTTGCTTCTAGGTCTTTTTTCTTCTGTATCATCCCGTCGAATGTGTCGTTCAGCGCCTCCAGACGATCCTCCACCTCCTTCAGCTCGGCACGCTTCACAGATAACTTCTGCATCTGCACGGCTAACTCCTCTTCTGCCTCCTTTAATCTTATTTTCTTGGGGGCAACCACTTTCGCCACACGTTCGTATACTTCCATGGCACGCACCCATTTGCATAGGCCCTCGCAGGCAGAAGACACACTTTTGATTATTGAAGGCTGGAAGTCTGGGTGGTCTATGAACTTTTCTCTGATTTTCTTAATGTTAGGTGCAGGTATGTTGTCTTTATCAAACGTCTTAAGGCTCTCAAGGAACTTCATGTCACCTAGAAGCTTCTTAGATGGTCCCCAGAAATCTTCAATCATCTTTCCTGTGTAAATAAAGTTGAGGAAATGTATTTAGTCATCTTGAAGCATACAATGTTTGATCTATATCAAATGATTTTTTATGTGTGTTACATTCTCATACCTGATCCACCAGGGTCTTGTTTCCTCTCAGGTTTAATGCCCTTCATGACACAGATGGACTCCATGACCAGTTTGACAGGACCAGGAGGATTCTGCATCGTTTTCAAGACAGTAATATCAGCCGGCTTCAGTGTGTCTAGAGCCGCAAGAGCCGCTTCCAACGCTGGCATCGCTTCTGCAAGATCTCCCTCACACTCATCCTATCCGACAATAAATTAATTGATTTAAACATCTCAATCATAACTTTAGCAGTTGCAGATTTTTAGCTTTTGTTAATCACTTTCTGAATCTCCTCAACTGAGTCCACCAACATCATTAAGGACTTGTACATGTTCCTACTTGTCAGTATAGTAAATTTAATAGTTGAAATAGTTCATTTGCAAAACCAGATAACCATTTTTTAAAAATCAAGCATTTTCATTGTGCATTTCAATCAAACTGCAGTTAGGTTATGTTGATTAGGTAAAAAATTACAAAAATAACTTTAGTTTTTTATTGTTTTGTTTTACGGTTTATGTATTTTCTAACTTATCAAGTAGATAAAACGTTTTGAGAATTGAAGGAAAAATCAGCAACATAAGAACATCTATATTATTCTTTCAATTGTATAGCTAAAGTTTTAGGCCATTAACAAATTTTGAATGCAATACTTTACTGAATGCCATTATATTATGTAACAGATATGTTTTTGTCCTGTTAAGAAATTATATTGTGTAGTTGGAAGAGCTTGCCTGCATGGATCATTTTTGTGAGAAATTTCATTTTGTAAAAAAGCGCACTGCAGTGTTAGAGCTGCGGTGTGCTTTCTCTGCTCTTTCTGTCTGCTCTGATGAACTAAATACATTGTTCCCATCTGGTTACCTTGATCGCTTTAGCAGCAGCTGCTGCTTCATTGGCGACTTTCTCGTCAGCACTGACAAGCTCTTTCTTAGCATCAACCTCTACTGTCTCTTTCTCTATCTTCACCATCATCTGATCGGTCTGTTTTGCTGTCTCGATCAGTTCCGGCTGAAGAGCTGTGAGCTCCTGCTGCATGACCGCTACCTGCACATCACAGATGTCAACATCAATTTATTCAGCTGTAATGACTATGTACACTGTCAAATAATGTATTTAGGCCTTTTGCTGACAAAGAAAATAATTACAAATATTTTAAATCTACCTGAAATCTATGTATTTATTTGAGACCATCTATGAAAATTTAAGAATGTATATTTGTTCATAAACAAAAATGCAAATAAACAATGAATAAAGACAGTATTATGAAATGGTTAAAGAAGCATTTTCCTTCTCACCTGAGAGGCAGCAAAGTCAAGTTTCTGCAAGCCGACTATGTATCGATTTCTGAGTTCGTTCACCTCGCTGCGTTTAGAGTTAAGCAAGACTTTAAAGGTCAGGATGAGCTCCAGGTAGGAGGTAGGAGTCACGTAATTATGTCTGCGCAGCTGGGAGTAATAGCGCTCAGACAGCTCTCGCACACTCTCCTGGAACGTCTTACACATTTCCACCACCCTGAGATTAAAGCAAAACTGACAGTGTAAGTCCTAGTACCTGAACACGATCGACTGCTAAAGGGAATAAAGGCAGGCTAATAACCGTACTCCACTCTGATGTTGTCTTCCAGGTCCAGATCCTCAAGGAACTTGTTGGCGACCATCTCCAGAGCATCTTTGGGCCAGGCTTGAAACCAGTCTATGGTGCAACAGTTTATCAAAGATGGGAACATCCTCAGACGATTGCGGAAGCCTTCCCCTATCGGGCTCATTGCTAGTGGACAAACATGAAAACAGTTTTTAGTATTAGCAAATTTAAACGCCACTTGAAAAATGCAGTGCATTATTCTCCACATAGAGCGATCTGATCCCTAAACATGTTTAGTCAAAAAAGCCAGTATTGTCCACTTTCAAGGCCTGGCGAATTCACATTTTACTATAGAAGCTAATAAGTGCCCTTTTTGTTTGTGAACAGAAACCCATAAGTTTAATTTAGAGAATCAGTGCTCTGTACTCAAGTCAAGTGACAAGGCTACTTTTGAACTTAAAAGACATGCTAGTTGAGAGGAGTTTTGTCAAAGCTGACTATAAGTGATCGAGGATGAATACTTTAGACGAACTTGATGAACTTGTGATGTCTTCTTCAAGGCGTAAAAGGAAAATCAAATCTGAAACATTTGTAAATGTCTTTGCAATCGCATCCATACAGTCTACAATCACAACAACAATAACCTACATAAATCTACATTGTCATCCGAAGAGATCACAAAGATTAAATTAATGTTTTTGTTTAACTCTGTTTTTGCTATTAAACTATATATATATATATATATATATATATATATATATATATATATATATATATATATATATATATATATATATATAAACATACTTTCAACAAACTTTAATTTTGCAAGTTATTATTATACAACCAAACAACCCAAGTGCCATTTGATTTATATTACTTGGAATGCAAAATAAAAAACTATTTCTCTACATAATAAAAATTCGAAAATACTTCATATATATATATATATATATATATATATATATATATATATATATATATATTAGTATTTTATTAGTATAATATTAGTAAAATTAGTAGACTGTCAGCTTAATAATGTTAATAACTTTTATTTTGATGTCAACTTATTCTACTAACCCTAAACCTACCCTAACAGTCTACTCTGAGAGTTAGTAGACATGTAGTTGCAAATTAAGAAGAATGGTTAGCATGTAGCTGATGTGATGTTTCAAAGTTACTTATAGTTAGTAGAACGTCTAAAGTGGAAATCAGAATAAAGTTTCTGTTGGTAGACAGTACACAGTACAAATATAATATAATATAAACCGTACCAAGAACTATATGAAGGTTGGCTTTAACTCTGTCGATAAAGAAGTTGTACATAGAGAGAGGCGTGACGTCCATCTTCTTTCCTTCCACTTGGGCTATTGCCTGCATTTTTTCGATGACGTCAGCACGCTCGTCTGCTGGGAAGATATTCGGCACGTCCCCTGTGTTCAGCAGCATGTTGATGTCCTCCACGAAGGCCTCGTCCTTGATCTGGTTGTCGCTAAAGAGGAACGTAGTTTTCTTCCCCTCTATCCCTGCTTTCAGCATCAGGTGCTTCAGATTGTCCCGCCAGTCTGACATGCTGTAGTTCTTGGTCAGTTCGATCTGGAATAGCTCGTAATCATTGACGAAGGTGGCGAGTTTGGTGGCGCTCTGTCGCCCCGATCCGCCGATGCCGACCAGCAGCAGGTGGCCGTTGTCTTGTTTCAGCACGCGGCAGATTCGTGAGATGTGCTCGATGGCGAACTGAAACATGACGAGGTTCATGGGCGCTTTGCTGATGTTATTAAACTCCCTGAGGTAAAAGTCCATCACCTCCGTCAACGTGCTCAGATCTGTGATCTCGTCGTACGGTTTACTGGCTGAGTCTGGTTTGGCATAGTCACCAAAAAACAGACCGCGAATGCTGTCATCTTCAACTTTACCAGACAGAGTGAGATGACATAGAAGCTGGATAGAGGAAAAGAGACATGTTAATACATCTTAATAAATTATTTAACTTAACTTTAATTTAACCACATTTACTACAAGAGATACTAGATAACCACATCATTTTATTTAGAAAAAAATGGCTAGATCATATTTCACCAATTTCTCTTTAAAATATTTTGCAATACATTTTTATTCATTAGATTTTTTTAAAAAATGTAGCTATTTTTGTCAAATATTGAAATATGCTGGTAGCTTTTTTGTGACAATGTAAAAGTTTTTCATTACAAAATTATACGTAATTTATTTATTCTGTTTGGACAGTGTAAGATCTTTTCATATTTTTTTTTTTACAATTCTCAAAAATCCATGTTTTGTCATTGTGCGTTCCCATTAATCTCAATCGAACTGCAGTTGGTTTATTTTGACAGCATAATACAACTAACACAATAAAACACAATTAAAACACGATAACAATAAAAAGCATGATTTTTGAAAATGTATAAAAATTTAAGTTACCTGAGTTAGCAAATAAACTCTCTCTCTCTCTCTCTCTCTCTCTCTCTCTCTATATATATATATATATACATATATATATATATATATATATATATATATATATATATATATATACATATATACAAACACACTTTTTTTCAAATAAATAATTTATCAGTATTTTAATTTACTTTTTGATTTTGTGGGTAAAATATTCCACAATGTATCTATTACCTTATCGATGCTTTGTTTGAAATACGCCGCTGTCCTTTCTTTCACAATGTTAAAAAATTTCTCTCTGTCATCACTATCAATCAGTCGATCATAAAACACGCGATACACCTCATGGATCCATAGTCGAATTAGTTTATCACCTTCCTGATGAAAAAGAAGCACAAAAATCGTAACATGAAAACTATTTACTGTCATTTCTTTGCCTTTGTGTGTGTGCTCACCTGCATGTGTGTGGACGGACAGAGCATTACGCCCCTAATCACTCTCGCAAAATCTCGCAAGTTGAAAATATAATGAGATTTAGATGGCGTTGGCAGGAAGCTCTCGATTGCATCCTTGTATACTGCCATAGTAGCTTGAACCATGATTTTACCCAACCTGCAACAAACACACATACACAGAAATATTTAATCATGAAAAAACCATCATCACACACTGGCCACAAAAATGTATTTGTATTTTTAATGTCACCAAAACATTGGTTTTACATCTTGATGTCTAACGCAGCCGCATTAATCGATATTTTTGTATCAGATTGAAACTTTCATCATGAACACACCTGTAGAAAGAGGCGTCAAAACCATTGCTGAAGTGCCAGTCAGTGATGGATGTGAAGATGTTGCTTAGAGTCTCATCATCGAATGTATCGATCGACAGAATATTTAGGTGGCGTGTAAATCGTCCTTCGAGGAAGGAAAGATGAAAAACAGTGAATAAAAAGAAAACGAGCAAGACTATGATCACGTGATGAGCGTTTAGGATCAGGGATTACCTGTAATGTCATTTCTTCCTCCACCGGGGGGCCCCATAGCAGACATGTACAGGACATCCTCAATGTCCAGTCTGGATGTGTCTTTTTTATCATACCAGTGATGATGACCGATCCACTGGCGCAGCAGTTCAATGGGCGGCTGGGCACCATATATCTCCTTCGCAGGCATGTTCAGATCATCTGCAGAAAGTTTTACAGCAGAAAATGCTTATTAGTATGTTGATAAGTTTATTTACAACTTAATATCGATGAACATAATATATACCACACTGTAATTACAATTTTGATTTTATAAAAAAAAATATTTTAATGTAAAAATACCTAGTGCTGTGCCAATACAATTATAAAATGATATTTTGTTATCCCAAAATAAATGTTTTTGTGTACACAATATGTGTTTGTGCTGTGTATAGTTAGTATTTATATATAAATAAAAACATGCACGTATATATTTAAGAAAAACATGTTTTACATAATAAATATATTTTGATATAATATAAAAATATAAAATATTGAAATATGCTGGTAGCTTTTTTGTGACAATGTAAAACTTTTTCATTACAAAATGATATGTAATTTATTTATTCTATTTTATTTTTGGACAATGTAATATTTTATATTATATCTAAATATATTTTTTATATAAAACACGTTTTTCTTAAAGATATACATAAGAATATAAATATATAAATGTATATGCATGTAAATCTTTCCAAAACACAAATATATGTGTGTGTGTATTTACATACACATAATAAATATGCACAGTATACATACACATATTATGTAAACAAAAAACTTTTCTTTTGGATTTATTAGCTTTGTTTATATCTTTGATTATAAACTTTTACAATACATAGTCCTTTACCAATACAATCATATATTTTTTCTTTTGTTTCTGCATTTTTAATCTTTATTTACAGATGCATTTATTTATCTGTGCATTCATACAATTCTCTAGAGTTGAAAGCGCAACCTAAAAACCTTTTCCGCATTTTCCATGTAAGCTTTTGTTTTATGTTTTTTATATTTTTATTTTCTAATTAAAATGATAGAAAAGTAGACTATAAAGTGTTTGCACTAAATCTGCTTCTTACCGACATAAATGATGCATTTCTTCCCCATCGGTGGCCCAAAAACGCCCTTGCGGCGGCGGTCCAGCTTAGACATGATGATGTCCTGGGTTTGGTTGGCAGAGGTCCGAGCGGAGAAGTTGATGCAGATGGGAGTGTAGCGCTCCTTGGGAAGCGACATCAGGAAGTTGTTGTTGATCACTGACTTTCCGGTTCCTGTGGGTCCCACGATTAGTATGGGCACCTCATGTGACAGATACGTCCGGAGGAAGAAGAGCTGGCGTGACGTTTCTGCCGTGGGTATGATAAGATCAGACACCTGAGAGAAAAAGACATCAGAGATGGTATATAGAGAGCACTTTGACCTGATTTACTTGAAGATTGAACTTTTATTTTAATATTAAAATGTATATTTTATTGCTTTTTAAATACAAGCATATAAAAATGACATTTGACAACGGTTACAAATTGAAATGTGTTAAAACTTTCTGTTTTTAACTAAAATACTATTATAGTTTTTATTAAGAATTTTTTGTTGTTGTTGTTTTTATTTCAGTTATGGCTATACAATCTTTATTCATTATTATTTAAGTTTTAGTTGAGGTATTTTAGTAAGTTAAACCAAATTAAAATGTTGTCATATCTATTTTGATTTTATATTTTACTGAATTTCAGTTAACAAAACGCTTGTTTTAGTTGAGGTTTTATAGTTTTAGTTAACTGTAATAAACCTGATTTTTGTAAACTAACATTTGTGCCTGCAGGTATGACTTTGTCTTCTTTAGTGATGGATTCGGTCCAGTTGTTCCACTGACCGGGACCCTGCTTATGGAAATAATAATCATAGACGGTGCCTGTGTGGAGAACAGAACAGACAGACAGCAGTCAAAATTTGACAAACGTATGACTCTTAGCTTTGACTTTTGCTTTTATCAGACTCTTTATGCATGAAAATATCCTCTCTTGGAATCCACTAAAAGGTTACTAATCCACAGGGACTAGGAATTACGAAAAAAGACCTCTCTCTGGGAACACGTTGTTCTTGGTGAGTTTCACACTGTGGGGTCGCGGGTGATCTGTGTTTGTGCCCGTGATAAGGTTTCGGTAGAAGACGTCAAACTTCTTCCTGCTGCTGCCGTTGATGGTTCCTCCCAAACTCCAGACCACAGCGAACACAAACAGTGCTTGGAGCCACAGTGTCACCTGCTGACTCGTCATAGATTCTGCTCCTTCCTGTCCTGCCTGCAAAATCTCATCTGCACACGTGAACGCAATTAAACGTGACACGAGCAAACGGATCACTAAACGACTGAACATGTACAATGTCTATATTTGTATGTGCATGTACCTAGCAGGCAGGTATACAGGCGCATCAGACTATAGGCCAGGTGAATAGGTGACGTCTGAACTAAAAACCCACACTCGTGGTAAATAAAGTCCAAACAGGGTTGAACCAGCCAGTTAAAGAGATCGGCAATCTAAAACAAAACGCACACATGTGATTGTTACGTTCAGAAAACATTATGGGTTCATTTTTTGCTCCCTTCTCACCAGGGTTCTGTGCTCATCTGCCAGGCTCTCAGGTAACGTGTTCATGTAGGAGTCTCTCAGAGGAGTCCAGCCCAACTGATGCGGCTCCATGTAGATCATACCGCATCTAAACACAGCACACACACACATACACTCTCAATGACAAGACAACAAACACGTTGAAATAAGACACAAAACTCGAATTAGAAATTTGGTTATTCATATTTTAAATAATGCATTCATTCATTTCCTTTTTATTTTTAATCCAAAAACTAATAATGTACAATTTATGGAGACATTTATACATTGCATATGTTTAATATAAAAAAATTTAATATGCTATTGCCAGTAAAAAGAAATCAGAAGAAAACGAATGGGCTCTGCATTGTTTCACTTCAATAACACGGAGCTGCTTTGTTTACCTGCTCACGGTAGCGGGTGACGCCTGCTCCAGATCCGCAGGCTCAAAGATCAGACTCATTTTAGGACTCATCTGAATGATCTCACCACTCATCAGACACAGCTGTTGAACAGCAAAACACCTCAGACACCGGCACTGAACCTTAAGTGCTTCAGACATGTTCACAGCAATATTAGAATGTAAACGTACCTTCTTGTTATCGTCCAAAACGGTGTTCATGTTCTCAATCCAGACGGCGTCGATGGGCCCATCGAATATGATCCACTGGCGGTCGTCTGCGGTGCACTGGGCCTGTTGTCTGAATGAAGTGGCCAGAACACCATCTGACCACTCGTGACTCACTGGATCAAAACAGCCGTACAGCTGCCCCATAGTGATCGCCTTCGGATTAATGATGCGGAAATCTACCGCAAACTCCTCCATCAGACCGTCTACATAGACAAATAACAGTAACACTTGAAAATAAGGTTTATTAGTTAGCATTAGTTAACAAGAACTAAGAATGAACACTACTTGCATTTATTAATCTTAGTTAATGCTAATTTTAGCTTTCACTAATGCGTTGTTAAAAGAACTAATGCATTATTAAAAGTTAATGGACTGTGAGCTAACATGAACTAACAATGAATGATTGTATTTTTACTAACTGACATTAACAAAGACGAATAAATAGTGCAATAAATGTATTTTTCATTGTTTGCTCATGTTAGTTTATACAATGTTAACAAATGACACCTTATTTGTTTTCATATGCATATATAAATGTCAATACACAACTTTTCAAAAACTCGACCCTTGACTAACCCTAACATGTCTCATGTTCTGCAAGGACGCATTTATATTTTATTTTGTAGTTTCAAACAATTGTTAGCTATTTGAATATATTGTGAAACATATTTAATTCATGCGATCAAATCTGAAATTTTTTTACAATATTACTGTTTTTAATCAAATACATTTTCAATCAAATAAATGCTTGGTGAGCAGAGAGGCTTCTTTTAAGGGCATTGATTAAAACGTTTCAATAAAATCATTCCAAACCTTTGTATATGAACACATACACAAATAAATGAAAGAATAAACAATATTATGCATTGATTACCCTTATAAAGGTTTCCCAAAGCTCCAGCCAGAACTTTATAAGCTGAAGTTTTTCCACCCATGGGCTCGCCAACAATCATGAAACCATGTCTGACCAACATCATCTCATACACCTGCACACAAGATAAAATTGATCAACTGATTACTGATTTTTCATTTAACATTTTCTATTATAAAATTCAGTTTAAACATGTTTGTAGTTCTTCCAAAAATCCAAGCGAATTTTATAATATTGTGAGAACCGTGGCTTGTTTTATATTTAAAATCGCAGTGCTCATATCAATCAATGACTTTTATTTATTTAGCACTTTTAACAAAACTGATTGTGTCAATGCACCGAACAATAGAGTGATATTAACGTATAATGACAAGCCGATATATAAACTACCTTCAAAAATTGTAAATCTACAGGCAAACTTTGAGAATGATTACATAGACATGATAGATTGAGAAGATAGATGGCACAGATTCTGTACTTGTATAATTTTGCCAATAAACCACGGCACAGGCTGCAGTTTCATCTTGGCGATGTTGTCATCCAAAGCTTTTAACAGTAACTCATAATCCGGTTTGGGCAGCACCACTCCAGGAAACAGATCAGTGATGATTCCCTAAAACACGCACAAATCAATAACCGCATACAAAGTTACACAAAATGAACATGTAATTGACATCTACACACCTGAAACAGTGGTAGATCCTGCGCGAGGAACTTGGCCATGTTGACGTCCATGAGAGCTCTGAGCAGCAAGACGCTCTCGTCCTCTTCTGGGTATTTGAGTTTCAGGTTTCCCGCTGCAGTCAGGACTGATTTCACCGCGCGCATGCCGTAATCGTAGTGTGCTTGAGACGAGAGCTGCTCAGAGCACAGACGATACGTCGCCACGATCTTCTGAGCCAGGCTGGAAAACACAAAACAAAGTCAAACAACAAACTTTTCTAAAACGGATTAGTTTAACAGATTTTACCTCCGGGATGCTGTGAATCCCATCGAATAAAGTGATATCTCTCCGATCAGTCCATAATCTGGAACCATCATTGCAACTGTACGAAACAAAGCCTACAAACAGGCAAATATGCACTCACAAAACTTAAATACATACATGAATGAATGGATCATGGCCATGTACGCCAAAAAACTATTTCTGTGAAATTGTGAATGCGCGTGTTTGCTTTTGTTACTTTCAGGTTATCAGGAAGCTCTGCTCTGCCTGCATATCCTGGGTTCATGGTGATAAACACACAGCAGGTCGGGTTGAGAGAGAGCTCGGTTCCCTCGAACAAAAACGTCTTCATGTTTCGCATTATGGCCTGCTGAATACTCAAAATCTGTTGGGCCACCACAGACAACACCTCAACCTGGAGAGAGCAAAAAAAAACAGGGAGAAACAAACTGATAATCGTTAACTATAAAGTGAAATTGGTTTTATTCACTAAATCAGATGTCTCCACTAATCTGTGACGTTGATCTTGCATTGCCGACCTCTATTCGGTTGAACTCATCGAAACACGCCCACGCTCCAGACTGTGCCAGACCCTTGAAAAACTTGCTCATTGCTTTGTAGTCCAGGCCATCAGAGCAGTTGAACACCACACACTAAACACACATTTACATTTGTCACATACAATAAAATAAACATTTCAAAATTAACCAAACCAACATAATCGGGATGCCACTTTATATTAGGTGTCCTTAACCACTATGTACTTATCTTTAAAGTAATCATTCGATAAGATGATTATTTCATGGGATGCATGCAATGATTGAGATGCCTTCCCCTCAGAGGACCTCAGATGATGCCAACTTACGAAACGAATAAACTTTGCTATAAGTTTGAATGCATCTGTTTGATTACATCATTAACTAAGTGCATTGTTGAAACTCGAATTAAACAATGATACACTTAGTGTACAAACATGTTGTTACATTGTACTTATATTTCACAAATACCTGCATGTAATTACAATAATTTCTGTAATTACATGTATAATTACGCTGTTGACCCATCACTTAAACCTACCCATACCACCAAACCCTAACTTTCCTTTCTCATATCGCACCACAATCGCAGCAATAGTATTTTGCTATTCAGTATGAACACAATAAGTACATTATACCTATTTTTGATGCAAGTACAGCGTAGGTAAGGCCTAATACAAAGTGGGACATAATCAGTATTTAGACTGAAATAGTAGCTTTACATAAAATTTTAGTGAGCACCTGTTTGGCGAGCGCTTTGGCTAGATCTTTGGTCGTCTCTGTTTTTCCAGTTCCTGCAGGACCTTCTGGAGCTCCGCCGAGATTCAGCTTCAGAGCGCCCATCAGAGTCCTGTGGATCAATCAGCATTTGGTAAGTATGTCTGCATGCACATTTTTCTATTAGGTTTTTTTATATAAAAAGAAAGCCGACATTTGTGTCTGTGACTGACCAGCTTGTAAGACACGCATATGTTCATATGTTGTAAAATGTATGAAAAGCTCTTCTTATGCAAGATATTTTTGAATCCGACTGAGAAACTGTACTTGTATTTTTCACAATTGCACTTGTGAAAAAAATGAGCATAATGACATATTACAATAATCTGCGTTAGCATGTGTTTATGTCGGAGTACCTGTAGCAGCGGTCAGTTAGCGGTGTTATGACCAGACGCGGCGAGTTGCCGAGATATTCGTATCCGTATCTGATCACGGTGGTGATCATCCGCAGCATGACCTCTCCATCTTCCCAGAAATACCGCAGCTGAGAAATCCACTGGAAGTCATTCAGAGACGATACGCCATCCTGCGCCAGCTTGCACACAACGTCACGTGCTGCAAGGGATAAAGAGGCAAAGCTCATGAACTATACAGGCAATAAAGAGACAACAAGCTAGAATGGCACCTACCATGAACGTCAATGACAATAAGAGCTCCCAGAGTCATCCTGGCCCCACCTGGCAACTTCCCTCTTACCAGCTCCACTATATCAGCGATCTGAGCATTGCTCTGTTCAACATAAGCCTGAAACACATGCAAACACATGCATGGCAGAGGCCGACCAGCTCCACTCAGTCAAATTTGGTCTGAATGTGTTTGTGCGCTCACTGGAAGAGTGTTGTTCTGTATGGCGTCAGATACTTCGCTGGTCCAGAAGATACAGGACGCACAGATCACCACCTGACCAGGCCACAGCAGCACCCACTTCTTCCTGGGCATCTGAAACAAGTCGAATAAAACACACACGATGTGCTGATTGCATATTGTACACGTGCAGTGTTTGTGCGCGATCATACCTCTGAGTACTGCTCCATTCCCTGTTTTATGACGCCTCTGATGCTCAACAGCATTGTGTTTTCAACCTGCAGAAGCCACTTCTCAACCATTCCCTAAAAAACATGAAACAAATGTGGTTCAATTCCCATGACGATTAATCAATTTTCAGCTGAAAATTCTCATTACTTCAATAAATGTAATCTCAATTTAAAAAAATGTACATACATAAACATTAAAAACTGCAACAATATATATATATATATATATATATATATATATATATATATATATATATATATATATATATATATATATATATATATAGATATTTTATTTTTACATTATGGTTTTAAACATTGTGAGAAAACACAATGCAAAAAAATCTTAACGGTTTGTTACAATACACAAAAATCCTAAAGTAAGCCTTCATGCTTTTATAAAATATCTATTTTAGATTAAAATGTATAAATAAATAAGGGGGAACCTGCATATTTCAGAGATACTCCAACTGTACCTTGGCTTTAGCTGGGTAGATGGTCTCTATTAAGGGAACAATCTCTTTCTCTGAGCTGATCATTCCTGTGATCTCCAGGTCAGGGGTGAATTCTAGCTTAGCAATGCCCTCAAAGCACTTCTTGAGATGAGGCTGGACACGCAGCGGATCCTTCGTCTCAGACAAGATCTCCAACATCTCATCATTAGATAGAAAGAAAAACCTAGACAGGGAGAAACAAAGTGAAAGAGACAAATGACTAATAGTGACTCTGAACACTGAGATGAGATGGTGTTATAGTATCATTAAGAGTCAGATCTAAAAGTTTAATCGTACCGAGGGAAGAAGAGTCTCTTTGTTTCCAGGTACGAGTTCAGACCCTGCTGTATTTCCTCCAGGAAAGTGTTGGACTCCTGAAGGCGACCCAGCATGTTGGACTGCTCTGTGGCCACCAGTGCACGAGTGTCCTTCAACTGTTAAAACATTTTACATGAATATGGACGTCTGCTAAACCTGATCATTGGTTGTTGCCGGTCATTAGTTGTAGACGGCAAGCAGTGACACAGCTAATAACAATCACACACGCACCGCTTCAGCGACAATGTTTTTCCAGTAGCTGTCTACGATGGCAAACTTGCGTCCGTTCTCTGGCATCTGAGCGATGATGTCCTCCGAGCTGAAGATGGGCTCTAGATACATCCACATGCTTTGGCACTGCAACATTGCATCCAATATATCCTGCATGCACTGCAACTTATCCTCCCAGCTCTAGAGAGACAAAAAACAGGGTCAAGATTCATATTATCATATCATTTGATATGCTCATTTTCCTCATATTCGTTACAGGATCACACTGTAATGTGTACAACTAAAAACCATATATATTTTGTTAACTAAAATGCACAAGTCGTCATTGGTGCTGTTGTTACTCAAGCTTTAATCATAATAAAAGTTATTAACATAAAGACTTTTTAAAGGTCAGAAATAGCCATTTATAACAGATTTTGTGGCAGGATTGATTGGTAAAATTAAAATACTTTTGACACAAGTATGTGCGAGTTATGAACCTTAGCATCAGCCTCGATTGGCTTGATGAATGGAGATCCTCTCATGGTCTGAGTCTTGATAATGTGATCGTCCAACAGCAGCTGAATATCATCTACTGCCGATAAAACGCTTGTGCCCTTCATGGACAACAAGCAATTGTTAAACAGCAGCTTTATATAACAAGCAAAGCCATTTTTAATGATAATGATTTTTTGATTTATCAGTAGTGATACATCAAACAGAGTTTCATTTAGATGAAAATCGAAATGGAAAATAAATATTATTTAGTAATAAATTAACCAAATTTATTTAATAAGCAACTCTCAAATAATAACAGAGTTGCATATAAACATTTAAATGGCATAACATTTAAATAGGCAGTTTATTACATATATTAAAGTATGTTTTACCGTGTCTTTATATGGGGAAAACCCAAAGCGGAGCTCAGCCCACTCCTGTTTCATTTTCTCCAAAGACTTTTCCAGAGAGAATTCCTTACTGGCGGAAGCACCGATTTCCTCCAGCCTGCACGGTTTCACAGATAAAAATATGTTTTTTTACAACCGCAGTTTTTTTCGATAGTCAAAGATCAGCCTTACTTGTCTGAATACTCTGACAGTCCGAGTTCCACCATCTTGAGGAGTGGGGTGTCCTTGTCCGGTTTAACATCAAATCCCACTGTATTACTGATCTGATATCAGCCGAGAAAAAAAAGTATTAATCCAAACGAGTAAACACAACTTTAATGGTAACGATAAATAGTAACAACAGCCAAAAAGGAATACAAAAGGAATTTACTAAATCAGTGAACAACTTTTTAAACCTGTACATATGCCTGAACTGTTGACTAAAACAATTAAAAATGCGACAGCTCTTTTAAACACCTGTGAGATCATTACTGTCATACCATCTCCCAGTGTCTGTCCTTCAGGCCTGGATTGCAGATAGTTGTCAGAAGGGGAAGGTGTTGTTTGAATTTGTCAATCTTTTTCTTGAAGTTTTCTGTGACACGCCCGGGAGACGTCCGATCTGAGAAGACCTTTGTGAGTTTGTACATGGTGCGCCACATGTTTCCCAACTCCTCTGATACTGTTTCTGCATTCATTTGCTGGAATGGACCTTGAGAATGCATGCACAAGACATGAAAACACACACACAATTTAATTGCATGTTAAACTAATGTTCAATGTCACTGTTGCTTTAAACATTTGAGACAGAAAACAATGCCTGAGACTGAAAAAAATACATTCTCTAAAGAGAATAAATTTTGTCTGTCTTTATTATACAAATATTTGACAAAATGCATTAATTCAAGATCAAGAAATATAACAGCATATGCTTTACCATTCATCCACACGTCAGATTTGGTCTGAAAATCAAGAGCCGTGATCCACAGCTGATCATACGGCTGTTTTTTGGCCATTATTGTTTGTAAGGTGGGAAACTGACTCTGCTCTTTGTCCAGCAAACCCTCTTCTTTATTAATGCGCTAAAATAAACACACATTTTTACATTTCATCAATATTTACCCGTGCTAAAATGACTAAAAGCACGTAATCAGTGCAATAGGTTTTTTCAGCATCGAATCAAAAAATTCATAATCAATTTCTGTTTTTTACCTGCAATGCGAGACACACCTGCAACCAAAATTTAATGTTTATTTATTACACAATTTCAAGCACAAACCTCTATCTCTTTGACAGCGGCTTCCATGCTCACGCTGATCTTGTTCAGTTTCTCCACATTGACCTTACTTTCCTCCAAAGTCATCTTTTCTTTCATCTTAAAAACGTCCACCTCTTTGTCCAGGCCCTTTAGCGTCTCCTCCAACTTCTCTATTCTGAGGATGAAGTGTGTGATAGCCGTAAGACTTGTAAAGCCACATATGCTGCATTTGATGTTTGTGTGTTTATGCATTTAAGCACCTTTTCATTAGATCCATCTCAGACTGGTCTTTCTGATTGTTCAGTCTATCCTTACTGACTTCAATCGAAGACAGAATCTGTTCAGGCCAGTGGATCAAAATGCTAAACGACTTCATATCCTCCGCTGTGAAAAGAGAGAGATTTTAAGGGGGTTTTAAAGAAAACGTGTTCCCACAAAACCCAGACAGCTCCAAATTCATATCTAGACTGAGGTACTGCGAGTGAAAATGACATGATTAATTGAAATATTAGTATTTGGAGTGTACTTGAGTAGCATGGTGTTGCCATAGTATTTGCAAGCACATATTGCAAAAAGGATGTCTGTACCTGGAAGAGTGGCGAAGTCGAGCAGGAAGTCGAGTCTTTTGACAGCTTCCTCAATCTCATGGCGGAGTTTGTGTACGGTGACCTCACTTGTGTGTCTCAGGTACTGATTTAACTCCACCAGCTCCTCTGTATTACTTAGCTTGCTTGTGATTCTGTCCGTAATCTCATCGTAACGACAGCAGATTCTGCGAGATAATAATAAACGCTATAGCATATAACATTTTTACCTTAATAATACCAATGCTACCTCCATAATAAAAACAATCACTTTTTATTTTTAATGGATGTG
The DNA here is from genome assembly GCF_018831695.1 of Puntigrus tetrazona. NCBI lineage: Eukaryota > Metazoa > Chordata > Actinopteri > Cypriniformes > Cyprinidae > Puntigrus > Puntigrus tetrazona. The sequence goes on along the minus strand of NC_056722.1, from coordinate 4,103,414 downwards.
ACATATTTCACAAGCTGAATGAGAAAAATGATACGTTCAGTTTATTTTATTCTATTTATATATACATGCAAATGAGGCATTGTCTAATTAAATATGCACTATTTTGCCCAAAAATAATATCTTCTTTTTTTTTTTTATTGTAAATTTGCAATTTAGACTGCTAAAAAGATTTTAGAAAAGAAATTAAGTGAAATGAGATCAAATCACTGATTCTGGAGGTCTAATTTTTACATATTTATTTCTTCACTTACATCCGCTTTATGTAGCCATTTATTCTGGGTAGCACACTTTCTACAAGAGCTGTATGCTAATTACATAGCTACTGATTCGTTTAAAAAGAATTCATTTTTGAAGAATATTTCAGGCTGTTTGCTCCCACCTCTTGTTGAGTTCTCGGTTCTCCTCGATCACAAACGTGGTGAGAAGATCTATGAGATGGTCTGCCTTGTCACACAGATCTTGGTTCAGGTTCACCGCATCCAGACAGATCAAGGACAGTGGAACAGTTGCATGCAGCGTTGCAATCTCTGTCCACAAATTCTGCACACCTGTGATTTTCTACAGGTCGCACAGTAGAAACATCTGGATTTTCAAGGAAGCATTTCACCCCTGTAGTATCTATAAGGCTGCGAAGCACAAATTAGAAAAGCTACCTTTGTAAAACCCTGCAGTGAGTGCTTGGCTTTGAGGAAGTTCAGTATATCCTGACGGTCCAGTAAATCAGTGTACTTCTTATACACATCCAGATATCTACAAAACACACCACAGGTTCACCCACAGACAAACCACAGTCTTAATTTAAAGTTTTCTACTGGAAAACATTTTACGATAATGGACCTCTGGGGCCCAACGGTGTTCTTGTGAAAGATCTCTCTGGCTCTGTTCACGATGTCTGTCACCAGCATCTCATCGTGTCTCACTGTCCGCAGCATTAGAGTTTCTCCCACCTCTGAGAAAAGCTTGCACTCCACCTGTAAGAAAACAACGGTTCACTGTTACGTTTAAAAATGATTGCTCTGCTTTACACTGTGCATAAACAATTTAATTATAATGGAAGCAATTTAATTACAATTTCATTATAATTACATTTTTGCTGTGTATTGTGAGTGCATGTGCATAATGTTTGTTAGATGTTCTTTATACTTTCTGTGGCTCGGATAATTTTCATTATACGTTACAGTATACAGTAATTTTCAGAGATACTTTTTGAAAACATAAGTAAAGATTACAAGAGTTTGAGTCTGAAACTTGCAGATTTAAATAACGTGAGAATAAAGAAAACACTAGAACAATTATTGCACTACACTTTATCAGCAGAAATCACTGCCATGTCCAAGTATATTTAAGTGTGTGTGTGTGTGTGTGTGTGTGTGTGTGTGTGTGTGTGTGTGTGTGTGTGCGCGCGTGTGTGTGTGTGTGTACCCGGGGGATGTTGTGGGCGCTGTCAATGATCTGTTTGAATGCTTGTTCTATAAGCTCCCAGCAGCTCTCCAGTGAAGGTTCAAAGGCAATTTTGGGGTCTTCGAGTCTCAATTTGACCAGTAACACCGGACGCTGTGTGTACTTCAGCTCATCAAAATACTCCCCAAAATCGTTACCATCCTGCCAGAAAACACATACATGTGTTATAGATATTAAAATGGATTGAAGAAATGTTTATAGAAATGCTTCGGGATGTGGAGAATGTATTTAAGTTTTTGTTTCCCTTCTGTTTTCTATATTTTTGAATTTATGCAAAGCTGTACGGCGCAACAAATATGTCTAATACTGGGTTACCATCTGGGTCACCATTGACTCCCATAGTATGTTTTTTTCCCTACTATGGAAGCCAATGGTGACCAAAACAACTTTATACAAAATATCTTCATCTGTGTTTGGCAGAAGAAATTCATACAGGTTTGGAACTACTTGAGGGTGAGTAAATGATGACAGAAGTTTCTTTTTTAAGTAAACTATTTCTTTAAGTGTTGTGTGGACTCCATGTATATATTCCCTTTCAAAGGTTTGGGTCAAAGACAGTAAAGATGGAAAATGTATAATGCTACAACAAATTTCTATGATTAACAGCTGTTGGTTGTCTATTATTATTGTTCATTGTTATTATTTAGTCAATTGTTGAACATAATTTTTATAAAAACCTTTTTTTATAGAATCCACAAGATACAGAAGTCAGTATGATAGTGTGGTTTTGTAGTGGTCAAATAACTGAAATACAAGCTTTCAGTGTCTTGCACTCTCAAGAATCACGCAACCATGAACAAACAAACATAAATGTACATATATACCCATAAATGTACGGACATGAACAGTACCTAAGATATATAATGCCTTTAAAGCATTTTTTACTGGCTTCAGTACCTGATGTAGCTGGAAGAACTGCAGAAGATCCTGCAGCGATGCGACCACTAGACTGCGCAGCTGCAGGGACATCAGAGCCGCCACGCAGTAGAAGAGTTTCTGTGCCTTTACCGGGGCAATGCTTGCTTTCTTTGGCACCAGTGGCAACCAGGAGTCTTTAAAGGTCACAAAAAGAGAAGCACAGCAGGGCAGCCAACTACACAACACACACACAAACAACAAAGGCAACAGGTGATACGTTATTCATATACATTTTTATTTCAATTTTACCTGCTTGGCTGAACATCAAAATTACTATTTTAGTTATAGAAATGAACCAAGTTGATTTATTATTTATTGTTTGTGCCTAATTTCTACTCTCTGATATTAAAAGTTAAAGTGTTACTCCACCCCAAAACGAACATTTGTCATTAATCACTTACCTCTTTCCAAACCCAGTAAAAGCTTAGTTCGTCTTTTAAAACACAATTTAAGATGTTTTCGGATAAAAACCGGGAGCCTCGTGACTGTCCCATTGATTGACAAACAAATACGACTGCCGAGGTGTAGACCGTAACATTATGAGTTATACATGAATAAAATTAAACACATAGTCAGTCGTGACACACAGCAAAGCAAAGTGGGAAAAGATGCAAACGACTGACACAGAAAAACGTACGCCATGCTGACGTTATGGTGCAGAATTGTTGAATAAAGTTGTTATTTTTCTTTTCTTTCCATGCAAAAAGTATTCTCTCAGCTTCATAATGTTACAGTGGAACCACTGATAGAAAATGGAGTATTCTGACTTCTGTCTTTCATGCTTTTCTGGACCTTGAGGGTGTTATTTTCTTGGCAGTCAATGGGACAGTCACAAGCCTCCCGGTTTTTATCCAAAATATCTCAAATTGTGTTCCAAGGAGGAATAAAAGACATACAGTAGGGGTTAGTGATTAATGACAAAATTTTCATTTTGTGCTGGAGCAACACCAAGTTTAAGCAAACCTGTGCACCGGTCAATCACTTGTTATTGACTGATTCAATCAGTTCATTCAGTAAACGATGAGTCAGCGGTATATCCTGCAGTATATCTAGTGAACACTTCACACTAATTGTTGCTGTAGCACCGCCGACACCCTGCGTGTTAAAGCAGGTCCAGATTTCTCTTTATTTCCCCATTGTTCAAACCCTCTTTCACGGCTCGCATTGTGTGCTTGTCTCTGGGTGGTTTGAAGAGACCATGGATACAGAGTTGAGAACAAAGGTAGCCAAGACGAAGAGAACTATTTAAACAACAACACATACGTCCGCACACAACGCTGACCTTATTCAAACATACATTTATCTCTTGAGAGCATCAGGACATGGGACACGGACAGTCAATTGTTCATTTTAGTATTATATCAGTGAATACTAATTTGTTTTGTTCACCTAAGTAACGAACAGTTTTGTTTCTGAATGAATCAACATGTTAGAATGAATGATTCACAAAGAGTTGTTTAACCACTGAATGAAACCGGGTTTTGAACAGCAGTCACTCATAAAGAAAACGAATTTTGTTAATATTTTTAATGCATTTTTTAAATGCATTTTATCGTGCGTATAAGACATTTATATTTTTTTATTGTCTATAAATTCTTTTTTTTTTATTTCAGTTTTACTTCAAGTTGAACTAAACAAACATAGAAAACATTGCGCTGGCGAATAAATGTTTGGTCTTTTTTACAATGCATTTTTTATTTTTTTATTTCATCTCAAAAAACAATTTCCTAGCTATCAAAATCAACAGTGGTTCGTTTACTCCTGAATGAGTTAGTGTTGATTAATAAAACGTTTGAACCCGTCATCTGTAGGTTCATCGGTAATCGGTCTATTTGAACGAACTGGCTGAATGAATGATTCAAATGACTTGTAACTCGCCAGACGTACGGCTCTTCCTTCAGGTGCTTAGACAGCTGTAATTATAGAGCCGGATTCAGGTGACTACAGTGACAGGTTTACAGAGAACATGAGAATGAAACCTACAGACTCCAAATATATCATGTGTCCCCAACCACTTCTCGGTCAGTGCCGTTTCCGTTACTGTGCACAGCATGACATTATTTACACCCGACCTCACAGAAAACACGCTACTGATTATGTTCCTGCGCTCGTTTTTGAACAGATATGTAGATCGAGAAAATTTCTCACGCGTTAAGCAGTTCGTCTCGGGCGTTCTGACACTGTCGCCGCACCAGCTCCTCAAACTCCGCCGGCAAGAGAGGAAGATCGGCTGAGAGCAGATCCTCTAAACGCACAAACCGCAAAGATGTGAAACTATAGATGAAACATAAAACGATTAGAAATGGGATCGTGGTGGTTATGGAAGAGTTACAATAGTGGAAAAACTTATTAGAACAAGATTATTTTTATGTAGCATGTCAGCAGGAAATATCAGTTTGCATTTACAAATATTTATTTGCCATTAATTGTAATAATCTAGTGAGCCACACAGAAATCTGATTTTAGTTTGGATTTAGTTTGTTCTGTTTCTTCATGTCAGACAGGATAATGATCGGATCTCTGTGTGGGTGTTTAACTGGATTATAACAAATAATGGCAAATGAACGCTTGAAAATATAAACTGATATTTCCTACCGGTACATTACAGCAAATAACTGATTTAAAGCCATTTTTAACCGGTGAAAATACTAGTGTTGTAACCACTTCGACCACCTCTGTAGAAATGCTAACCTGCTCATCCAGAGATCCTGTACATGGAGCATCATAGGGTTAACGGTGCAGAGGTTCTCTGTCTGCCAGCTATGAGCTTCTCGGTAGCTCTCAGACCAGGGAACTGGTGCACGAATGACACGGGACGGGAACGGCCGGGGGACAGCAGAGATGGACAGGCGCTCTCGCTCCGCTGGATCCAGCAGGATATAATCAACTACAAAAAGAAAGTGATTCCTGACTTATTCAAAAAACAACATGAAAAGTGATTCAGGCTAAAAAGACAGCAACATGTATTGGATGCCAGAATTTTCTTTTTTTTTTTTTTTTTTTTTTTACAAAAATTCAAAAAATTAAGAAGGTAAAGTTTCTTAGTATATGTTCATAAAAGTCACAATAAAAGACCCTCTCAAAAAAAATTAAAAACACATGCATGTATGTATTTAAGAAAAAATATGCTGTGTTTGTATATTAAATATATTTATATATAACATTAAATAAGAATATAAATAAAATGTAATATTTTACGTAAACAAAAACTTTTATTTTGGATGCGATTCATCGTGATTCATCATTTGACACCACTAATGTTTATATAAATAAATAACCCATACACTACTTGTTCTGTGAACTCTCTAATCTGGCTCTGTCTTTCAGTAACACATCATCTGATCCAGAATGTAAACCCGGGATAAAAAATCAGGGCACACGTTGTGTAGAGTCTATACGCTACAGTCTACATAGTCGGTGTTGTGTGTCATACCGATGCTCTTGCGGAGGTTGAATTCATAGTCTCTCTGGACCTCCTCCAGGAGATCCTCCAGCATCTTCTGCATCTTCCGCTCGTCACCTTGGAAACGGCTGGGTAACAGCTTCAGGATAGTGGTGATCTGCTCTGACGGCTGCGAGGCCAGCATGTGGCCGTAAACACCCTCAGTGATATAGTGCATGTACCTCTGTGAGAGAAAGAGAGAGAATTAATATGGATGAAAGCATGAAATCACAAGTGAAGAACAGAACTGAAAACCAGTGACTAGTTTGAACTGTGACCCCAGACCCCAAAACCAGCATTAAGTGTCATAGTTTATTTTTTATGCATCAAACCGAAAGATGAATAAATAATATTTGCAGGGAAAGGACAATATTTGGCTGAGACACAACTATTTGAATATAAGGAATATGAGGGTGCAAAAAAAAAAATCTAAATCTTAAAAAAATCACCTTTACAGTTTTCTTAATGAAGACCTTAGCAATGCATATTACTAATCAAAAGGTTTTGATACATTTATAGTATAAAATTAACAAAATATGGATCTTTATTTAATATCCTAATGATTTTTGGCATAAAAAAATATATCATTTTGACCCACACAATTTCTTTTTGGCTATTGCTGCAAATATACATGTGCTACGTATGACTGCCTTTGTGGTCCAGGGTCATATATATATATATATATATATATATATATATATATATATATATATATATATATATATATATATATATATATATATATTTACATATTACATTTAAATGTTTTGCAGACGCTTTAATCCAAAACTGACACAGTAAAAGAGCAATAATACATAAGTGAAGTCATTATCAAGTTCAACTTATTATTTTTTATAATAAATAACAAAAATACAAGTATGTGAAATAAAAAAAGAACATATATATATATATATATATATATATATATATATATATATATATATATATATATTTTTTTTTTTTTAGCTCGTTATTTCTATTTTTTGCTGTATGTGTCAGTAGAAAATTTCTGTTTACATTTCCAAACATTCCTTTTGCCATTAATTGATTAAACTGATACTTCCTATCGACACACTACAGCAAAAGGTGAAAAAAACTGCAAATCAAAGTGTGTTTTAAAAACCCATGAAATCATTGATGTTGACCGAATGAAAGAAAGCTGCTGATAATGACCTCTAAATCTCCCTCTGTGGGCTCCGTCTGTTCCCTTTGACTGTGTGTCTCCTCACGCCTCATGATTTCAAGTTGCTCGTTCGGCGACAAAGGACGACTTTTGTGAATGGCGGGCATTCTGTTTGTCAATAGAAGAAAAATATGACAGTCCCTGCTACGAATATTGTAGTTTTGAGTATACAGTGAGCTCACTAGTTCGAGAAATACGCAAGAACTGCTACTAAAAACCTCTGTCCGTGGCTCGCAGGTTGTCGCATCCTCACAACTGGAGAATCAGTGTGGTCTTAAATGCGAAGTTAAGAAGAGACTCACTGAAAGTGCGCGTGTAATTAAGTATATGACGTTCGTTAAGGATACGTGCAACTGGAGGACCCTGCAGAGAGCGATGCCTGCGCTGCAGATGCTGGATTTTCAGGTTTTGGCCTCTCGGACTGTAGTTGTTCCCGATGGACTCGGAGGGACTTCTGTGGTGCCGAAGCTCCTTGTAGGGAACCGCAAGAGTCCGAGAGTGATTCTGCAGCAGGGGCGGGTATCGGCCGTTACGGAGATAAACCTGAAACACAGAGCGAATCAAGATGGGCATAAAATGATCAAGAAAAGCACCGTGTAGATGTTGAGACACTTTATGTACTCACCTCATACAGGTCAGAGGGTTTCTGGGATGCGGGTAAAGGTGGCAGTCTAGGGAGCCTCCCAGCATCATGACTTGAGTTAGCGTTCATCTATGAGAACATTTTAAAGCACAGTTTGCTTAAAAAAATGCCTAATTTTGGCCACGGGTCACTGATCTAAGCATTTCAATGTATCTCCGTGTAGTAGACACACACTTGGACACATACAAAATGCTGTCTGGATAAGCTATGATGTCTAAAATGCTCCCTAGATAGGCAGCTCAATAGATTCTGATGTTACCTGACGGTTTGTTTTCCCGCTTTCAATGTCTTAACTCTCGTTGAAAATCCCCATTTTTATTTATCTGACAACTGTAAATAGCTTTAAACTTTACATATCTTCAAAATAGTGAGGGGAAATCCCACTGACATCGCTGCTAGTGAATACTAACTAAAGTAATATTCGCAGTTATTGCGCTACAACGCGAGGTTGAGGTAAGGAGGTCTCTTCGACGTTCGTTAACGACGTTTCTATCCTCAGAACGGTCGATCATAATGGTCTTACCTTCAGTCATTACTTGTACAATCCGACATCGATCGCGTTAATAAGACACGGAGCGATTATCTGAGGAAAGGCTCTCGCGGTCGTTAAACGGCGAGTCGCGCGCTCACGTCCCGCGAGCTGTCACCGGTCGTCAGTGTTTGCTCACGCGCTGTACTTGGTGACAGTCCCGCTAGAGTTTCACCATCTTCGGTAAACAAAGGCTTTGTAGAGCTGTAGCGCGTAAAAGAAATACTAGTAAAAATGTATATTTCTATAGTAACCGTATGCAAGTGTAAAGCCGTTAAAATAACTGTCAACAGTTTTCAAATAATAATATTAGAAAATGTTTCATTGTGGTTGTAATACCTCATTGTGAGCACACGGTGTCGCTGTTTCACTAATCGTTACTCACTGTAGTTAAAGCAGACGAAACAATAATTGTTCGTTATTAATAATATTAATAATTTTTTTAAATTCTGTTTTTAAGTAGTAAACAATATATTTATTACCATTTGCATTATTAGATTTCACTTATATCGAAAAACGTGGTCTTTTTTAAGGGCTTCTGTCATTTTTATAAATGTAAAATATTTTAACTGTCTTTATGACCTTTTTTTTTTTTTTTTTTGTAAAACACAAATGGGTCACTAAGTTTAGTGACGCGTTTTTGAGTGAGTGGAGTATTTGTGCACATTATTTCGCTTTGTTACGCATTTCTAATGTCTCCTGGGTTAAATGTTTCTATATTGTTTATTAAACTACGTAAGTATTCAGTATTCAGTTTCTGGCCCACATATGGGCCGCGGACCCCTATGGGGAGTTTAAATCTCTCCATAATAAAAGTCTGTGTGAGTGGCCCTTCTCCTTGTCCTGATTTAGATCTAATTATAGACCCCTATAACGGTCAGAAACTTTTTAGTAATATATATATATATATATATATATATATATATATATATATATATATATATAAAATGCATTCTCTCTCACAGGTATATGTGTGTGTGTGTACAGGTGAGTGTGTGTTTTGAGGTCACACTGTTAAACCCTCGAAATAAATAACCACAGAACTGGCAAAGGACCCGACAGCGGACAAGGGCCATTCATCACCAGACCTCTACAGGGCAGTCACCTATAGTGACGTCTGCATTATTTAAGAGGGAGAAAGACAGGTAAATCCTACCGTCCTGTGAGATATTCCGGTTTCGGCCCTGTTAGCGGTCATTCTGCACTAGCTAGAAAACGCCGGCGCGCAAAGACACCGCTTATTCACCGATTTCTTTCGCGTACTTTCACTAACACACGAGGTCATCGGCAGAAGTGATCAGACACTAGTGAGTGATCCAGCACAAGCGGATCAACTAACTCAGCGCTGTCAGCATCAAATAAACATGACTTCTGTGTTTACTGCTTTCAAACGTCTAAACAAGGACACAGTCAAGCTGCACAACTAGATTACACCGCCAGACTGGACTAGATTACACCACAGATTACTCTGGATCACACATGCCTATCAAGACGACGACCGGTCTGACATTCAGGGACAAACGAGTCAGAATTACACTTTAGCGCTCAAACGTTTGGAATAATTCAGATTTTGCAAGGCTGCGTTTGTTCGGGCGAGAAGCACAGTGAAAGCAGGAGCATTGCGATATTATTGCAATTTAAAAGAAATGGTTTAAATGTGAATGCATGTAACGCAAAAGCTGAACTCCCAGCATCATTACTCCAGCGATCATTCTACGCCGATTTGCTGATGAATTAAAGTCGTGCTGTTGAAAGCGTCTCTAAAGGCATTTATAATGTTATAAAACATGCATTTCAAATCACCGAACTTTCCATTCATCAAAATGTATAATAAGAACTACTGTTAATAATTGAGGACCAGGTTCGATAATAACTGAGCAGTTATTAAAATGGTCTTTAAGCATCGCGTGGCACTGAAAGACTTGCTGAAAACCCATCTCTGATATTTCATCAGGCGCAAAATATACATTTGGAATATATGCGAAAAGAAAAGAGCTATTTGGAATTGTACTTATAGTTTGGGATTGTAAAAATGCAATCTTAAAAAATAAATAAAGTACATATTTGCACTAAAACAAATATCTACTGGAGAGACTTGCATGCAACGAGGCAAAATAATCGGTAAAAGTGGCCGTTATGAAAAGTGGGAATGCAACATTCAGCGAAGCATCTGCAGAAATGCACTTACAAGTGAAAGGATGTGCGAGAGAAAAAACAAAAGGACTTGATTTCATATGTTGGGGACTGATTGCACGGTGCACTGGAGTCGAAAAATCTAACGTCAAGTGCAGAGATTGTGCTGCAGAATAACGTACCTGCGCGCATTTAAGACCAGCAACCTTTATTTTTTGACAGTTTCGACCCATACATTTTAATTTCACCGTTCTGACAGTCATCGCATCACGGCTGAACCCAGATCTCTCTGAATAACCTGCTAAAACGTAATATTTCGTGCACGGAACTTGATAACACATCGGTTCTGGAAATAGAAATGGTTATGAGTGGGAGAGACGGAGCAAGAGAGAAAGAGAGAGAGAGAGAGAAAGCATGTAATTAGATGACTAAAGACTTAATTGTCTTTCATCTATGAAGACATTTAGAACACTCTGCTGTTCCAGCATGCAAATACAAGAAGACACATCCCCTCGCTTGCTCTCCCATCTCTTTTCACGAAGTCAGCGAATCAGACACTCATTGTGAGCGTGAAATGCTAATAGCTTTAACTGATTTCTTAACCGCTCTCAGATCCCTCCAGGGGTGTTACACCAGCTGACCGATATTCACACTTTGACTGCTTTATTAAAGCGATGCACCTTCAACCCAAACCTTGCCAATCCGAGCACCGGAAGTGAGCTGAAAGCGGTGCTTCAAACTAACGTCGAGACCCTGTCATCATTTGCTCACTCTCATGCCGTTGCAAAGCCGTTATTTTCTTGGTTTAAAAGCGCGGTGGTTCGCGCCCCTCTTTAATATGCACTAAAAGACTTTTGCATCGCAGAAGAAAGACGGTCGTGGAGGTCAAAGTAAAACTTTTTTATATAGCTGTTCCGAATGTGCCTGAAACATAAAAAAAAAAAAATGTGCAAAAAGAGTCACTTCACCATTTTTAAAGGAAAGCCTTCATCTAATAAATGAGGGTTTGCCCACTTTTCCAGAGTCATATTGCAAGCCCGTGAAGCTCACATACGTGTTTGGTTTTGTGTGATGATGGGAACATAACAGCAGATAACAGACATTTAATTGTTAATTTCTTGGGACAGTTTAGTAGCTAACTGGATGCTGGACGTCTCTAAATTCTACAGCCTTGAAAGTAAGTAAAGTATTAGATATGAAGAACCAAAAAACTGTATTTTACATAAAGCTCATGGACTGTTTTTGTCAGCCTTTTGAGGAAGACGCCATTTTTTCGTAGCCACACAGAGAAATACCGCTCGATATTTCTTCCTTGTGTTCATTCGATCAATTAACGCACGCACACGCACGCTAAACGCTAAACGCTTAAAACCAGGGAATCTTTTCGCAAAGCATTGGTTAAAGCGCCTCTGATTTTCTCTTTTTATGCAATTACAGGCGGTGGCCAAATTTGAAACCGATTATTTTTCTACTTGAGCTGAATGACCGCGGCCACAAGTTTAAATCAACGGGTTTCCAGTCTCCACGTCTAGCCTAGCTCGCTAGTGTTAACATTAACTGAAATAAGAGAAAAAGGGTGGCGTTTACAAACAGAACATCCATATTTCCATTCATTCAACATCCAACACACCTATATATGAACATATTGAAGGGAGGTCACTGGTTTAACTAGTTTATTAATATGCTGAGCTGTACCTCAAAATATTATAAGGATGTTGTATGTTGTTGTTGTAGCTGGTTTGTCTACATAGAGTGATGGTTAATGTGACAAAAAGCTTTACGTGAAATAAAGTTAGAGGGTGAATTATTTCCTAGCGTGTTTCGACACCAATGGTATAACATAATATTTCAGATGCGTATAACAGTGGTTATACAGATATGTATTTAATTGCACGTTGCAGGGGCAATTTATCGATCGTATCCATCTGCAACTCGTCTTTGATCGCAGGAAAAAAAAAACATTTAGAGTATATTCGAAGAAAAGCGCCATTTCACACATTACTGTATTTTGGGGTTTACAAAGAATAATATAAAGTCTACAGTAAAAAACGTTGAAAAAATACTATAGTAAATTACTTTAAATTAAAATTAATTTGTTGTGGTGATTCCATAGTATCTATTCCATAAGTATACTACAATATTCATTGCTTTTTATCAGTTCACTATAGTTAATACTACTCCTGTAGCTTTCGTTAATTCATTAAGTGTTGTACTTTAATATTAACACTGTAGGAGCCATTTGGTTGCCTTATTTAAAGGTTTATATAGTTAATGTCTTTTGTTTTGCATCTGTCTTTTATTTTGGAGAATGGAGGCTTAAAGGTCTGAGTGTGGCCTACTGGAGCATGGCCTTCTGGGAGCACATGGTCTTTACACCTTACCTTTTGTTTGTTGGCAGCCCAAACCTTGTAACCAAGTTTGTTTTACCTTTTATTTTTTGTGATCGAGTCTGCAATAAATATTCAAGAAATGCACATTGAAGTTGGCGTTCTTTGGACAAACAAAGGCTCAGTAAGCATCTAAACCCTCAGCAGACCCAAGAGGTGACTAAGGTGGCAAATTGTTTGAGGATAGTCACCACAATTAGAAACCACTACAGCGTACGCATTGCTAATTAGTCAGATAATGTATCTGAGATGTGATTTTTACTCCCATTGCCCTATGAGTCTTGCTTCAGACGCAGGGATGCAGAGTTCAAATCCCAGACAAGCCCCAAATTACGGTCCGCTTGAGCTCAGCGGTGCAGGGGCCGCAGAGAGTGAAACAAGCACGAGGCGCGCGGACTTTAGGTCAGAACAGCCGCATTCACGAGTAACTTGATAATGACATGAAATATTAACACCCCACACACACACACACACACACACACACACATACACACACCCACCCCCAAACAAACACACACACATTGAATATTAATGCGTCATCCTTTTCTCGCAGATTGGATGTAAACATGCATGTCGCGTATGACACACGGAGCTGAAACTGTTCCCTCTGTCTCTCTCGGAGATCACTTGTGGTAGCTGCGTGAATTTAAGTAGTGATACATGGTAAGTGCTTTCCGTTAATTACGGCAGTGTGTGTGTGTGTGTGTGTAGGAGCGATGGAAAACTCATTAATGGGGCGGTTAATATTTGATGCGGGTTCTGGTGGTTTGGTTTACGGGCGGTGATGAGGAGGGTGAGAAAGGGATGCCGTCGCTGTGGTCGTCCAGTGAAAGTGAGAGAGGGGTGAAACAGAGGAGATGATCAGAGGAGCAGCCGTTTCATTAAGAGAGAAATGGAAAAACGCCTTTGAGGCCAGATACCTCCACACGTGTGTGTGTGTGTGTGTGTGTGTGTGTGAGGGAGAGGACAAGTGTGTGTGTGCTCGCTCTATACTCGGTTGGTTTATCTTTACAAAATTAGGATTAAATATTAGGCGTTTTAAGTTTATCGCATAACTTAATAAAAATGATTTTAGGTTGATATTTAATACGAAGCAAAAAAAAAGTGGCTGTAAAGTATTAATAATTTGAAGTCAACTAGTTGCAAGATTAGGCGTGGACTGACTCTAGCAGACCGTTCTGATGCAAAAATCTGTATCTGATAATCAATAGAAAATACAGTTTAAGCTTTTAGGGGCGGAAAGACGTTAAAAAAGTCTCTTCTACTAACCACAGATGAATTCTTTCGGTTAAAAACTAAAGTAATATTGCAAAATATTATTGTGATTTAAAATAAGTGCTCACTGTTTGAATATTTTTTTCCGATGTAATTGATTTCTGTGATCAAAGCTACGTTTTTAGCTGAATCGTCCACGTCACGCGATCCTTCAGACTGGCTGCTCAAAAAACATTTGTTGGAAACACTGTGAGGTCTAATACATAGAAACTGCGATATTAATTTTTTGATGCACAGAAAGTTCAAAAGCATTTCATGCCTCCTTGCAAAATAAACCTATTACTTTCTTATGATTTTTGCATATATGGTACGCCTTTGAGTGTCATATTATGACGTAGTACTATGATATATCATAAGCCTCATGGTATTACTTTATTTTATTTTAAGGTGTCTGTTAATTAACTACATGTACTTACTATATGATTAGAGTTCAAATTAGGGTTTAGCTTAGGGCTACTTGCATGCAATCGTGCGTAATAAAAGTAAACGTAACGTGCAAGTTTTACCCTCATGCCTCTGTCTCCTGTTCTTTTTTCCAAATAACATTAATTACGTTCAAATTGGATTGGTTAATTAAAGTCTCTCCCTCCCAGAAGAAATCCCAGAAGCCCCGGCGTTTCTGCTCGTTAGTTTCGCTCCTGAAACAGACACTCGTTCCATTCAGGCAAAGGTCAGGAGGTCATTCCAGTCATTAATGCTAAAAGAAAAAGGAAAGGTCTCCTTTACGCGGAGCGTGACCTCTGACGGCGGGCCGCCCCGTCCTCGTTCAGCCTGAAATCCAAGAACGGCTCAGCCCTTGACCTTGTACAACACTCTCACTGTCACACACACACACACACACACACTTTAAGAGCTGTCAACCCTGCAAAACTCTACATTGATAATAAAAGAGTGCGAGAGAGAAATAGAGAGAGAGATAAAGGTCTTTAAAAGCTCGCAGCGCTCCCGCTTTCCTCTCGGGAATGACAGGCCTAATGCAGGATGACTGCACTCTTTCTGTAAAGGAACGACAGAATGAAAAGAAGAGCCGCCTGACGCTGAGCTGTAGTGACTCGTGCAAAAGACTGACTGAAAAAGCAACGAAAAGAAGAAATGACGTAACGAGAAACTGCACGAACTGGAAAGCGTAATAAAGCTCAGCTGAAACGCGGCGCGGGCCTAACGAAGCTTTCGGATCATAATGTAAATCATGAGGCGAAAATAAATACAATTTGGCAAAACGCACAATGAAAATGTTCACGATTATTAGTTGAGGCCGTTTTGGTCACCGTTGACCTCCGTAGTATTTTCTTTCCTACTATGGAAGTCAATGGTGACCCAAACCTGCTTCAAAATACTTTCCAAAGAAATGCACACGGGTTTGAACTGTTCTTTTAAATCTCAATCTCATTTCTAACACTTGATATGCTTCTCCATACAAAAATATGCAGCGGTCCATTGCTTTGAGGACTGTTTTCAATTCGACGCAGCTAAACAGCTTTTATTTTGTAAAATAGATTTTTGTCATTTTTATAGGTTTAATTCATTATCACGTTCACGTTTTCCGACTAATATTCATGTTTTGATTCATTACAGTTTATTAACAGTAATAATTATGAACTGCAGTGCCTTTAAAGGTAGAAAGCGACAAACAAAGCGTTACTGAAATACAGACGGAGATAAAATACCAATATAAAAGAGATTAAATACCAATACCTTAACTGCTATGTGCTTGCATTTAAATTATTAACTTGGCACAATGCACTTATCGTGTGCATGCATGTTTTTACACTGTAAAAATACCTATATGTAAGTGCATCTGTAGTTAATTTCTGTAATTATATTTATATTTACGCTTTAACCCTCTCTTAAACCACCAAACCTGCCCCTAACCGTACCCCGTATCCCACTTTAATAGCTGCAAAAGTGTTTTGCAATACAACACGAACACAATAAGTACACCGTACTCATATTTTCGACCTCCGAACGCACTGTTTGCGTGGAGCAAAACGTCGTTCGCAGGACTAACATCCCAGAGGTTCCTCCGCCTAGAATATGAAGACAATTTAGAA
>NC_056722.1:4024892-4079892 GCF_018831695.1 Puntigrus tetrazona | reverse complement strand
CATCAATTTATCAACACAGTATTGCCTATAGCGTTTCTAACGTCCAGATTCTCGTGAAAAGAAAAACAGAGAAATTGCGTGCTGCAATTAAAATTTTTTTTTTTTTTTATTATTAATTCATCATAAGGGAGCATAAAAAAATGCTACAGTACCACATGTTAAATATTATATCAGTCCTTTTATCTGATGATAAATGCACTAATGTTTAGGGCTGGTGAGGGACGTCCCTTCTGCTGAGAAAGGAATATTGTGAAATATTTTTTACCATAATATCTTTTTTAATACAGAATACCTTCAGGATGAAACATTTGTGATTGTTATCAGTGTTAATTACGGCCTGTTTTTAAAAAGTGAAATAATAATTTATATCATTATAAATGTCTTTGCTGTCACTTTCGATTTAATGCAGAATAGAAGTAATACCTTTTAAAAAACAAAACTTTGAATATTAGGGTATGACTTGATATGAATTTCCTAATCTATGATCTGAATATTCAATTTCCTTTGTTTGAGTATTTAAAAACATTTTATAATTATGCTATTATACTGTAGAAACAGAATGAACAGACTCAGTTACATCATCTCTCTCTCTCTCTCTGTCTCTCTCTCTGTCTCTCTCTCTCTCTCTCTCTCTCTCTCTCTCTCTCTCTCTCTCTCTCTCTCTCTCTCTCTCTCTCTCTCTCTCTCTCTCTCTCTCTCTGTCTCTCTCTCTCTCTCTCTCTCTGTCTCTCTCTCTCTCTCTCTCTCTCTCTCTCTCTCTCTCTCTCTCTCTCTCTCTCTCTCTCTCTCTCTCTCTCTCTCTCTCTCTCTCTCTCTCTCTCTCTCTCTCTCTCTCTCTCTCTCTCTCTCTCTCTCTCTCTCTCTCTCTCTCTCTCTCTCTCTCTCTCTCTCTCTCTCTCTCTCTCTCTGTCTCTCTCTCTCTGTCTCTCTCTCTCTCTCTCTCTCTCTCTCTCTCTCTCTCTCTCTCTCTCTCTCTCTCTCTCTCTCTCTGTCTCTCTCTCTCTCTCTCTCTCTCTCTCTCTCTCTCTCTCTCTCTCTCTCTCTCTCTCTCTCTCTCTCTCTGTCTCTCTCTCTCTCTCTCTCTCTCTCTCTCTCTCTCTCTCTCTCTCTCTCTCTCTCTCTCTCTCTCTCTCTCTCTCTCTCTCTCTCTCTCTCTCTCTCTCTCTCTCTCTCTCTCTCTCTCTCTCTCTCTCTCTCTCTCTCTCTCTCTCTCTCTCTCTCTCTCTCTCTCTCTCTCTCTCTCTCTCTCTCTCTCTCTCTCTCTCTCTCTCTCTCTCTCTCTCTCTCTCTCTCTCTCTCTCTCTCTCTCTCTCTCTCTGTCTCTCTCTCTCTCTCTCTCTCTCTCTCTCTCTGTCTCTCTCTCTCTCTCTCTCTCTCTCTCTCTCTCTCTCTCTCTCTCTCTCTCTCTCTCTCTCTCTCTCTCTCTCTCTCTCTCTCTCTCTCTCTCTCTCTCTCTCTCTCTCTCTCTCTCTCTCTCTCTCTCTCTGTCTCTCTCTCTCTCTCTCTCTCTCTCTCTCTCTCTCTCTCTCTCTCTCTCTCTCTCTCTCTCTCTCTCTCTCTCTCTCTCTCTCTCTCTCTCTCTCTCTCTCTGTCTCTCTCTCTGTCTCTCTCTCTCTCTCTCTCTCTCTCTCTCTCTCTCTCTCTCTCTCTCTCTCTCTCTCTCTCTCTCTCTCTCTCTCTCTCTCTCTCTCTCTCTCTCTCTCTCTCTCTCTCTCTCTCTCTCTCTCTCTCTCTCTCTCTCTCTCTCTCTCTCTCTCTCTCTCTCTCTCTCTCTCTCTCTCTCTCTCTCTCTCTCTCTCTCTCTCTGTCTGTGTGTGAATGGTGGATGTCCAGAACTGCCTGAAGTTAGACCTTCTTGTCACTCCACCATATGCCTCAGCCAGTCGGCATATGTCTGACCAACCCATTTACCAAACACACACACACACACACGCTGCCAAAGACCTGCTGTGTTAAACATGTATTTCATGCTGCATGTCCATTCAAACCACTTTAAATGAATTGCTCACCACCTAAAAGTCTGTATGCTGATATAAAAAAAAGCTGTTAGCAGAGATACTACATATTTCAAGCCTATATGTCTATATGCCTATAATATATTAAATATATATGGCTGTGTGTATTTACATATACACAGCACGCATACATGTATTGTGTAAATAAACTTGACAGCACTGATTTATTGCATCAATAAAAATTTACATTATACATAAATTAAACGTGAGATTTTAAATTGTATTTTCTTGTAAAATGTACAAAAATAATTTATATATATATATATATATATATATATATATATATATATATATATATGTATGTATACACATACATAAACTAACTTTCCAAAGTTTAAAATGAACCTAAGATAAATTAAAACAAGTTTCAAAACAATATTTTTAATGCAAGTTTTGCATCAGCAGTTTTCTAAAACAGCTCATAAAGACCCAAAATAATGCAGACAGGAACAGATCAGTTAGTTGCAGTGTGTGTGTGTTTTTGTGTGTGTTTGTGTGTGTGTGTGTGTGTGTTCTGGACTAAACTGGGTTCTGCTGGCAGATGGATTTAACTCCCTGAGAGCCTAACCAGCTACAAATAGCACCAGTCTCTCACACACACACACACACACACACACACACACACTTGTCAGTGCATAGACAGACACAGATCACTCACTTGGTTTATCACTTTGACGAAACACATACACACACACACACACACACACACATCTCTCTGGAGCGTGAGAACTACTCGGTGTTAAGGAGGCTAAAATTAGCACTAAAAAGCTGATGAAGTTTACAGCCAAGAACACATAGCTGGACAAACAGGTGGGAAAAAAGAGAGCAAAAGAGGACATTCTCTTTTCCAAATTTTCCCATGATGCACTGGGGCTGGCGCATTCACCAAGAGCCCCGCTGAGAAACAGCCAATCAGAGGGAAGATCCACCCCCAGGAGCCGTCGAAGCACATCACATCTCATGACCGGAGAAAGTGGCACCACACTCGACACTGACCCGTGTGTGTGTGTGTGTGTGTGTGTGTGTGTGTGTGAGTATTGAACATAATACAATTATGTGTTTGTGGTCACCAGTAATTAAATTAAACACTTTTAACTTACATTTTTAAAACTGTGAAGAGATTTACTTCTAATTATTCTGACACAGCATTAGCATAACATTGTTACAATAATAATTATTAATATACTTCATATAATATAATATAATTTACTTCATTTTATTAATATTTCATGAAGTGGAATTTACACATGCAAACATTATTTTATATAGACTGTGTCTAAGTCTCTTTCTCCCCTTTATATATATATATATATATATATATATATATATATATATATATATATATATATATATATATATATATATACATGTATGTATTAGTGCTGGCAAACTATTAATGGCATTGAAAATAAAAGTTTTTGTTCACATAGTACACTATGTACATTTATTATCTATATATAAATGTAAATATATTCTCTTAAATATAAACATACATGTTACGTTTATATATTACATATATTTATATATAATATAATTTAATTGAATATAAATATATGCACATACACATTTTCAAAACATGCTGTATGTGTCTTTATATATACATAATAAAAATACTAAGTGCAATTTATATATATCTAATATAAATATATATCTACAATCTATCTATCTATATCTATATCTATATATATATATATATATATATATATATATATATATATATATATATATGTAATTTAAAGGGACAGAAATTATATTAAGCAGATCACTACGATCAAAACACTGAAAATGTTACAAAGCAAAAGCTCTTAACGATGGTAAAACGTTTAAGTATTTTCTTTTTGCAAAATCTCAATTTTCCCCTGTCGATTTTGAAACGTGGCCTAAGTGTGTTTCCCGCTTGCAGACGTGTGTGTGTGAGTTCGTGTGGGTCTCCGTCAGTCACAGGGTGTTTAGCGCAGATCTCTGTCTGTCATTACGACTCCGCGGGTGTGAAAAACTATCGGCCATTAGATCCGCGCTGCTGTCACCTCTGTCCTCGCTTCTGTCCTTCTCCATCTCTCCATCTCTCTACAGGCTCGCCTCTACGTCAACTTTAACCCAACCCTCCTCTCCCTTTAACCCTGCTGAGTCTCTCTCTCAACGGCACGCACACATTTCTGTGGATATCTAAATAATCTAATCTAAATGTAACTGAGATTAACTAAAACTAAAAAAAAGAAACTGTAAAAGAAGACATACAGAAAACATGATGTATAAAATGGGGATGCAAACTTTTTGAAACTTTAGAAACAGTCACACCATACAGTAATATCTTCGGATTTATAATAATAAAAAAAATGGAATAATTAATAAATAAAATGAAAAAAAAAAAAAAAAAAAATATATATATATATATATATATATATATATATATATATATATATATATATATATATATATATATATGTAATTGTAAAATGTATAATAATAATAAAAATAATTTAAAAATGTATAATAATGTTTAAAAAAAAAACACACTATTAATATAATGCATTGCTAATTGTTGATTTATGGCATTCACCAGCAGGAGCTAACTGAACCAGGCCAAAGCCTAAACCTAAACACTGTCTCTTTAAAACCAAAACCAGTGCTGTGGTTCAGACAGGGGTGATTTCTCATCTGTCAGCGATGTATATCTGTCAGGTAGTAGTGGTGTACCGTGTGTTACTTCACAAAATTCACTTATAGCGCTACGAAAAGAGCAACATCTGAGCAATAAAACATTCAGACTTGGAGTCACACTTAGTCACTGAATGTTCAATGCATCCCAGAACAAAAGCTTCGCTGCAAACACAGAGCAAAAAGAACAACAAAATATGAAGGTGTGAAAAGAGAAAATGGATAAGCAACAGAAAACACTCATTAGAAAAGAGAAAGAGAACTGGCTCAGAGACTAAACCTGAAATAGAGCAGAAAGACGAGAGAGAGAGAGAGAGAGAGAGAGAGAGAGAGAGAGAGGAATAGTCTCAGAACAATAGTCTGCATGTAGGAGGACAAGAATCTTCTATTTTACATCTCCAGAAGCAAACACAGCAAGAGAAGAGCGGAGGGATGCTGAGTAAACCAGGAGCTGCTTTAGGAGCTGTTTTTCTAAAGCATTACTATTATTTATTTATCCTACCTAGAGTTAGCGATTTGAAATGACAAATAACCCCAACTTTTCCCATTTGAGTCTTTGAATCATTCCCCAAATCATGCAGCTTGTTGTACAAAACCCAACGAACCTGAGCGACTGCATAGCAATGTGCTAAAAACATGCCCTAACAACCACCTAGCAACGTTTTAACAAACCCTAGTAACCTCATAGCGACCAGTCACAACACATGACCACCCTACCAACTGCATTGCAGAAAGTAACTTAGCAACGCCTTAGCAACTTTCCAGAACACCGTAGCAACTGCACAGCATCATGCTGAAAAACACTCACCTTAACAACCGCAAAATCTCACAACCACCCAGAATGTTGTATACTGTACTATATACTGTATATGTTTAAAATGCTCTTAATAACACCTTAGCGACTGCATAGCAACACCTTGGCAACCAATTCTAGAAAATAAAACACTCACAAAACCCAAAGCACCCTTGTGTTGTTTGATGCTATTGCACAAGCAAGTATCATGCACCTTAGCAACCCTACAAACTACACAACAACATACTAAAAGCATTCAGTATGAGTAACACCTTAGCAACCACCCACAAGACCTGAGCAACTGCATAGCAACATACTGAAAAACACTTACCTGAACAACCACAGAGCAAAAATCTCACAACCACCCAGAATGATCTATGAATTATATAGATGATAAAACACTTTAACAACTGCATAGCAACACCTTGGCAACCAACCACACCATTCTAGAATCTGTACAGCAAAACAAAATACTCACAATTTCCTAGAAACCACCTAATACACCAAATGCTGTTGCACAAGCAAGAATAGTGCACCAGAAAACCTTACAAACTACACAGCAACATTCTAAAAAAAACATATAGTAACACCTTAACAACCGCCCATAACAACCTAGCAACCTAGACAACCACAAAGTAACACACTCACAACCAACCAGAATGCTATAGCAACTATATACACATATACATACTCCGAATAACATCATAGGACATTCAAGAATCTGTACAGTGAAATAAAACGCTTCTTAGCAACCACAAAGCAATATCTTAGCAACTGCCCAGAACATTATTAATATACTTTCAAACAAAATTGCGAATGGTGTTTTCTCATGCAACCTTTTTTACCATGATGTTAAGATGCTGTGGGCGGTTGCCAGGGTGTTGCTATGCAGTTGCTAGGGTGTTCAGGGTATACTGAATCATAGTTGCTGTGTGTTTGTTTAGGTGAGTGGGGTTTTTTTCAGAGGATGCAATGCAGTTGCTATGCTGTTGCTAAGATGTGTTTTTCTTTTTTTGCATGTTGCTGTGCAGTTTGCATGCGGTTGTGATGCTTGGCTATACAACACTTGTTAGGTGTTATCTAACGTACTTCTTTTTAGTGATATAGAGAATCTACCAGCTGACTGCTGCATATGACATTAATGAAGGCAACAGTGTGAGACAGCACTTCAACAGGTGTGTGTGTGTGTGTGTGTGTGTGTGTGATGCTCTGGTTTACACCTCCAGTCCTTCACATTCCATCCATCTTCCCTTTCTCTGTCCGTTTCATTTTTGGAAAGCGTGATGTTGAGCTCTAGATCACCATGGAGACCCTGACTCTCTCCAGGAAACACCTAAAAACGCTTCAAAGCGCTGATGGTGTGCCAATCACCATGGAGACTTCAAGTGTTCAGAACCTGCCTGCCGGACACACACACACACACACACACACACACACACACACACACAACAGTTTTAATGAAATCTGACATCTTCACAGTTTCGTGGGTAAAAACAGAAGCGCTGATGTTTGGTTGGTATTGAAGATTCTGAGCTGAGATTAAATGTAGTTTCACAAAAACTGTTGTGGCAAATACTTCAAAAATAGACAGAGAGAATGCAAGCAGTGGCAAAACTAGAAGAAAAGCGACACTGTTGCTAACGCTGACTCGGTTAAAGCTAGTATTGTGATCAAGGGTTAAAGAAGTTATACTTTGCATTAAGAAAATCAAGTCCATTCATATCTGTTGCACTGTACATAGTACAATCATAGTTTTAAGCACGTAAAATCTGATATTTTGCAATATATCTGATTATCGCAATACAAAAAATAATGCATTTTTTTAATTGCTGCATGTTTTTACACAGAGAAAGTTTTTGTTGTGGTGCCTTTAATTGCTGAGTTTATAAATTAAATTGTTGCACTATAATATAATACTCTTTAATATGATACAGCAAAAATAATATTTAAATATGATATATACATATATATATATACACACACACACACACACACACACATATATATATATATATATATATATATATATATATATATATATATATATATATATATATAAAATTGGAAAAACATTTATACCTTGTAATAATTTGATGTTCTGATTTTGTTTTATGCTTAACAAAACATTAAAATTGTGGAATATCACCATATAATACAATAATAAATATTATTTAGAAAAATAATATTGCAAAACTATTTAATAGTCATGCATTATGAAACTATAATACTCTTTATTATAACACAGTAAATGAATAAGTAAAATATTATTACTTGTGCATAACGATATTTCTTTGATTCGTATTTTTGTGATACACTACAAACGACTGTATGAAAGCAATGAGAAATAAGAATTCCCACTTACAAAGGAAAAACCCTGGATGCATTACAGTAATCAAGACTCGGTACCAAAATGTGCTCAAATATCATAAAAGTGTCACGAGTGCTGCTGGAGAAGATCAGACACTCACTGAAACAGCATTCACACACACAAGCGAATAAAAAAGCTTTTCATAGAGGAAGATGGAGAAAGTTAGCGAGCACTCTGTGTGTGTGTGTGTGTGTGTGTGTGTGTGTCCGTATGACCACAGCAGAGCATCAAGTGACAAAACGCTGGAACGCTTGTGCCGTGGGAGGGAGAAAAAGAGCGGGAGGGGTGAGAGAGAACCAGAGGGACGGAGAGAGATGAGAAAAGTGCAGCACTGATAGATCTGATGGCAGATGAAGATGAAGCCAGCAGGTGCATGAGGAGGTTTTGGGGAGAAAAGAAGATCTGAGCGAGCAGAGACGGAAAAGAGGACAGTGGAGTGGAGGAGGGAAGCAGGAGGGCACGCACTTCTCCAAACTCGAGTGCTTTCTTCACGACTTTCTGTCCGTCACGAGCTCTCTGAAGCTTTGATTGAGTCAGGACTCGCTGTTCCCGGCGCGTTCGGGGCCGTTTCCTCGTCTCCCGGTCTGGAATATACGTGCTTTCACGGGTGGGAGAATGAAGAAACAGGTGGAACGTGGGATATGAAGCTGAGATGGACAATGTGCGCGCGTGAGGTCGAGATGGCAGAGCTCTGGATCCCCATCACGAGCTGCACAAGCGCTCATCAAATGCTCCAGTTTGGATAACGCACCACAAACGCACTGTCTTTGTGCACACACACACACACACACACACACACACAAAACACACACACACTCTCAGAGGGTGAGGACCCCTTACAAAACGCAAGGTAAGCAACATCCCTCTAAACTTTACCACTGTTTTCCAACACGTTGCTTTTAATATTATACTTTTTCCCTGCTAGAATACGAGTTGTACGCATTGTTATAACATATTACATCACTGCTGTCAATGCAAATTAAGACAACGCTCTAAAAATAAATGGAGAAAGTTGGTAAAGGGTTAATGGTAATGCCTGCACAGCAGCTGGGGTCTGTGAGTTTATTATTGCATCAAATACGGCATCTAGTATGAAACTAAAAACGGTATTGTTAAAACATTTAGAAACAACAAGCATAGGTACTCCGAACGAAATAAAATCGTTTTATACTTATTAGTTTTTTTTTAATTAAACAATATATTATACAATATATCACATGCAGCATTGACATTAAACAAAATGCCACTTTAATGTAATTAATTGGGAGTTATTTTAACCCCCAGTGCATAAATGTTTTAATGTGTGCTGGGAATAATCAGTCACTGAACTTCATAAGAACATCGTTAACTGACCTGATTATAATGACCTGATACTGAGCAGAAAGTTATGCATACTAAGTGCGCTTTTCAGAGCGCGCTGTAAGTAAAAATAAGGCGTACTGGCGTTCTGTAGTGCACGGATGAAAACAATGGGGCTGTAAACTTCCCCAAGCGTGTCTTTATCTCAGACGAGTCCCACTTTTATTACCTCCCTGACATTCAGAGATGCCAAAAGTGAAGTCCGTCATAACGCAACGCGCAAACACAAGCACGTAACACACAGACTCCAGACAAATGCCTAAACTCTCCGCATTTACTTATGAATCGTCTTCCCAAACAAGAGCGTCCCTTGATGTCCCCAAAGGGGAGTTTTGTCAGATTTTGCTCACTTCTTAGGACAATTTTGTCTCCAGAGTCCCGCGCTCACGCACGCTTCTGTTCAGGAGCTACTTCAGTAGAAGGACTGCGCAGATGAAAGTGTGTGTGTGTGTGTGTGTGCGTGTGCGCGTGTGTGTGTGTGTGTGTGTGTGTGTGTGTGTGTGTGTGTGTGTGCGCGTGCGTTTCAGTGCGTGACAGTCATGTTCACGTTGCTGAAGAGGTCAGAGCTCCTCTGACCCCTGGTGGAGTCGGACTGCTCAAACCCGTCCGCTATTTTACGGTGATCTACAAAGGTTCAAATGCCTGCCAGACCAACAAAACAACGTTAACGAACACAGAACACATTCAATCCACATGCACATGAATAATTCAAGCAGACGTGTAGAAATGCATGGCTGACCACTTTCACATGGACACAAGCAACCCGAGCGCAGGCTTTACTTTTTATTCATTTATTTTTATCTGCAAATGTCCACTACCTGAATGTCTCTGTGCGTTAATTGGTATTAGTTTGTTTTTAGTGCAAGCATAATTCTAATTAAACAACAATTTTATATAGAATTCGATAACATTATTTTATGCAATAATATGTATTTTGCATGCAATCCAATGCAAAATGTAATTTCTAATATTAATATGCACAAAAAACGTTTTTTAACAATATACGCTGGAATATCAAGTTTGAATATCCGGGTATAGTTTAAATGGGCTTTATGACAATTGAATGAATGCACATGATCCAACGATCTGTCAAGCGTCGCATAACGCGATGTTTTCTTTTTATGCACGACATAAAGTGTGCAGTGTGTGAGCTGCAGAAAACAGATTAGCGTTAAACACTGCAGAAAACCAGGCCGCAAGTCGTTGATCGTCATATGCTCGGTATCACAGAACGGCTCTGTTTAGACGGTGGAAGAAGGCTGTCCCGTTTAAATGAAGTCGGACGCCGGGTTCACCGTCAAACCAGATCAGCGCGTGCAGGGTCAGCGTTCGCTCTAGGAAAATGTCGGTAATTCTGGACCGGGCGTATACGCTTTCTGAACAGAATCTCACCCGCGCCCTCGAAGCTTCTGCAGAGTCAGATGATGATAAAAAAGCAATCCAACACCGCAAATTATTCAATAATTCATTGACCACACAGTAACCTGATTAAGAGCTGGCAGAGAGACTTTGAGAGTGACAAACCGTCGGTTTTATCTGTCGTGACTCGAAGCGCTGTCAACATTACACTCTTGACTCCGGTCGAACCGTGTTAAATACTTTTTATGGACTTGACATAACTCTAAAATACTGCTTTTCACGAAAACCGAGCTATTACTTCGCATTTATTTCGAATCGTACTTTTATCTACTGCCAATTTCTGAAGGAAGACTACTTCTGCAACGTTTTTCGGTGCGAAATTTCATTCCAACGTGGTTTAAGTAAACTATCACGCACCGCAAAAATTAAGAGTTAAGTTCCCAGCATGCTTTGCACAGGGCTGCCTCAGAAAAGCAGACGGTGCAATTTTGTGGCATTTTTCTCAGTGTTTCTGTAACCTAAAACTAAGTTGACTATTTTAATATTATTTAAAGCTAAATGCATTCATTTGCACTAACAGAACCGGGTTTAATGGTGTACAAACTGTTCTTTCAGGTAACGGCGTAAGCCCTTTTGCATTATGTGTATGACAAGTGTGCATAACACTAACTTTTCCCAAGTATTAGAATGCTAGGTAAACTTTTTAGTGATGAAATCTACGCAAACCAACCGAATGCAAGCTGTAAATTCTATAGGTTTCTATAGGTTTAGCGAGGTTCAAGGTTTGCTTTTACAGCGTACTGTTGAGCACTGAATACTACAAGCACTGTAAACTTCAATCATCTTAACTTTCTGCTTCGGGTGATGCAACAGCAGTTGCTTTGAGTTTGAGTTAAATTTTCTAACTTTCCCATAAAGCACTGCCTCTGTCATTCCCATGACCCACATTCTGTTCCGCTTGGGTTCACGGACAGACATCATGACATTCTCCGGTCAAATCCGCCGCTACAACCCAGAACTCACCGTTCCCTTACAAGTCAGCTACCTCCTGAGGGTGCACCGTAGCCCAAAAATCAGCAACACACCACCGCACGTCACAACTTGCATCCAATTTTTAATTTCCGCTTTTTACGAAATGCACGCATTCGCTTCAGAGCACTGACCTTTGGTGTAATTATGTGCATCTGCATGTGCAACTTGAATAAAACTTACAGTACTTTTATTGTCGCATTAGATATCAAATGCAGAACATTAGAAGCTTCCTTATTGTTTTTGTGCATTACATAGCCTTGAAAGCACGCCTTTATTCAGTGTAATTCATTTATTTGCGTTTTAGCTTTGTTTACCGCGGGATTTTGTTCTAAAGCGTTCGCCGGCTTTCTCTTTCCAACTGTTATTTGAGACAAATGCGGTAAAAGGCCTGAAAACACGCGAGACACAGAGAGCTCAGATAGAGGCAATGCCGCTGTGTTTCTCTGTGTGTATGAATGCATGAGTGAGTGTGTGTACGGATCAGGTATCATGTTGCAACCCTTCTGCCTTCTACCTGCAGACAGCATAGAGACGCTTCAGCCGCTCTAATTATGTAATGATGTTATCGAGTATCACATCAAACAAGCAGACCTTGTCGTGAAAATTGTGAAAAGGGAGGGGAAAAAATATCACAAAAAGTGCATTCATAGTAGGTAGATCCAATAAATGTAATCTCTGAAATAGCAACACTCAGGGCAAACTTCTGAACAAGTAAACACAGTTTGTTCGGAACACATAATATCCTATTATATAACATATATTATACAATAGGAAATTACATGCAATCTAATGCGGTTTTGAAACTGCACGCCTGTTTAATATTGTTTTCAGCAATGAAGCTGACATAAAATAATGTCAAACATAAATACTGGATGAAACGTTTTACTTAAAACTTGGAAAAAAAAGGAAATTCTTGTCTTGAAATTAAAATAAAATGCGTTTAAGCTGAAATATGAAATATTATAAAAATGTACTAATCAGTAAAATGAAAAGCTACGCTTAAACATAAAATCAAAAAATATAAAACGCAAAAATATAAAATGAAGAACACCAAAATAACACAAAAACAATAACAATTTCTTCCGAAAAAGTATTAAAAAAAATGTCTGGCATGAAGCTGGATAAAATGAAATACATCTACTAGATGAAACTCAAACTTATGAAACAGAATACAAATTATGTATTAAAAATGACAGAGGTTAATCAAATGAAAATAAATTAAAAAGTAAAAATGTTACTTTTTTGGATTGCAAGACTTTTTGGGAAAGAGATCTCAGCATTCTGTAATTCAATTTTTTTAAACAATGTAATAGCGTACTAAAATAAATCGGGGTTCTCCAGAAGAACAGATGTTATTCTGAAGACTAAGTGAAGAGAAGTCGGCGGTAGTGTAAGTGTGACAGTCATGACGTCGCTGTATGGTACGCAGAAGCAGGCCAGACAAATAAAGCACGAAACCTCTCGGAGCGCGGGCTGCATATATTTAGATTTCAGGCCACGGGGTTTCCTCCCTTCTTGGTCTTTGTCGTACATCAGTTCTGTCTCTCTTCCCTATTTTTTGCTTCATAACCTTCATTTATTCCACGTCTTATGTTAATTTTCTGTCTATCCCCAGCTAACTCATGGCCCTCCCCCTCTTCAACCCACTTAGCATCTCTAGAGGATTGTGGGATGGCACCCATGGCCAATGCCTCATGCAGACACAGGTCTCCTGAGTGTCTGAATGATGTGTTTAAAACCCAAGCGTGTGTGCGCAAACACTCTCAAACACACACAGGGCGCAGGCACAAACTCCCAAAATGTTAACACCCCTTTTACGTCATTTTTACTTTGGTGCAAATGTTTCAGAGGGTAGGAGTCGGGCCTCCTGAGGGACATCTGTGGTTGTGTGTGTGTGTGTGATTTGATAGCCAGAACATCTCTGTTGTGTTAAGCGGCTTTAAAACAGAGCTCTGATCAATAATGTACAAGCCCAGAACAAAAACACATACATGAGAAACCTGAAAGGAAACCTGTGTCATTCCTTGACCTGGACACGCTAATATCATACAATATCAAACCCCGAACTAACATCAGACAGACATTTTGACTGTTTCCTTCAAATGAACCAAAAACAAAACTCATTACTCCTCATGATCAGACGTTTTCTGAAGATCTCACACTGCGAAACCAGGTGTAACTAAAGTGAACAAAGTCCACATGGTACCTTTTAGCTCTAAACCTTAGTGAGCTACTTGTACAGAAAACATTTTAAGGCACCGCAGAAGAACTTTGGATGTCTAAGAAAGAAAGCAATGCCAAAAAGATCTGCAACAAACAATCAAGACGCAAAACGATGTGAGAGTAGTTGTGGTTATAAATACTCTTTCAGGACATCCATAATAGCCCAGCATCCCCTAGAAACATCCTAGAAAACAACACAACCAGCCTAGCAACACTTACAAACACTCTCAGTACTGTAGCAACCACCTAGCAGCATGCTAAGCTAACCTCCCTGCAACACCCTTTTCGTAGGAAGTCATTCCACAGGGAGTGGGAGATATGAACCTTTTTGATCATTTAAATTTTGTGCCGCTTTTCTGGAGATACCGGAGCTTATACGGTGCAGAACAAAAAGCCCAGAAAGCCTAGCAACCACTAAGCAACGAACATTCAGAACACTGTAGCAACATCCCAGCAACATCATAGAAAAGACTCAGCAACCCCCTAGTAAAAACTTGCAATACACATGCCCATAAAATGCCCATAGCAACGCCTAGCATCACCCTAATAAAAACTCTGAACACCCTAGCAACACTCTACCAAGATTCAAGAAACCATAGCAATCACCAACGCCCTGGAAAACATTGTGAACACTGCAGCAACCCGTGTGAGGGAAAGTTACTTTTAAAAGAAACGTGTTACAATATTGTGTTACTCCCTAAAAAAGTTACTTAGTTACTTTTTATGGAAAGTGAAGTTACTTTTGTGTTACTTTTTAAATATGAGCAGGGCTTGAATGTTTGTTTTAAATATAAGAAGTTCTGTTTATAGCAAAAAAAGCCCTTTCACACCAAATGAAAAGTGATGAATAAACCTCAGGCTGAAGGAAAAGTCAATTCACGTCTGTGCAGTAGAATACAGGAAAAGAAGGTTCAATACTCTTCAGCAATTAAACAACAATGAAGCACAATTGTTAGTTTATCTAAAGTCATTTTTGCTTATTATTATGGCTGTACTGGATCATCAAAGTCCAGCAGCTAAGACATTGTTAATAAAATGGGTTTAAATTTAATCATTGCAGGTTTGCATCATTTTTAGCATTTTACAATTTTAATTCATTTCTATGAATGCTAAATGTGTTTGTTTGTTTTTTTGCGAGCGAGATGAATGAATGCACGTTCATATTTAGTCTAGAACTACACTGTAATCACACACAACAGGAGACTCGTAAAACAAAGTAACTGCAGTTACTTCTTTGAAAAGTAACTCAAATAAATTGAACAGTAATGCCTTACTTTACTAGTTACTTGAAAACAGTAATCTGATTAAGTAACTTGCGTTACTTGTAATGCGTTACCTAGCAACGCCCTAACAAACAGCTTAGTAAATTCCTAGCAACACCATAGTAAAAACTCCCTACTATGCTCTACCAAAGATTTAGGACACCCTAGCAATATTTTTAACACTTTTTATGCAAATGCAGCCTATTGCTATTAAAAATATCTGTTCATATAAGACTGTGTTTATGCAGCATAGCCCTCAAATGGCACCATTCTTATTTTTAGCTTTATAAACTGATATAAACATGCAGCACTAATGATCTGTTTCTTTTTCTCAAGGGTCTGAGGAAACCGAAGGGCTTCTACTTTGGATTGGACTTGTCCCAACCACACTACAACTGAACCACCCACCACCCTGGACTCGTACTACTACTAAACCGCTCCAAAAGAGAGGGAACACCAGATCGCAAAGATAGGAAGGCCAAGGAGTGCTAAAGAGAATGAGCGTGGGTCGGATCGGTCGCTACAGCATCGTGTCGACGGAGGAGGATGGTCTGCGCTTGACGACCATGCACGGTGGAGGGATGAATGGATACGGCAACGGCAAGATCCACACTCGGCGGAAATGTCGCAACCGCTTCGTGAAGAAAAACGGACAGTGCAATGTGCAGTTCACCAACATGGACGAGAAGTCCCAGCGCTACCTGGCGGACATATTCACCACTTGCGTGGACATCCGCTGGCGCTACATGCTGATCGTTTTCACGCTAGTCTTTGTGATTTCTTGGTTAGCGTTCGGCTTGGCGTTTTGGGTCATCGCGCTTCTTCACGGCGACTTGGACAACCCGGCGGGGGACGACAACTTCACGCCCTGCGTGCTGCAAGTGAACGGCTTCATTGCTGCGTTCCTGTTCTCCATCGAGACGCAGACGACCATCGGTTACGGTTTCCGCTGCGTGACGGAGGAGTGTCCCCTCGCCGTGTTTCTCGTGGTCTTCCAGTCCATCGTGGGCAGCATCATCGACTGCTTCATGATCGGCGCAATCATGGCCAAAATGGCACGCCCCAAGAAGCGAGCGCAAACTTTACTATTTTCGCATAACGCCGTCATTGCCATGCGCGACGGGAAACTGTGCTTGATGTGGCGGGTGGGAAACTTGCGAAAGAGCCACATCGTTGAGGCGCACGTGCGAGCGCAGCTCATCAAGCCCCGGGTCACGGCCGAAGGCGAATACATCCCACTCGACCAGCTGGACATTAACGTCGGTTTCGATAAAGGACTCGACCGCATCTTCCTCGTCTCGCCAATCACCATCCTGCATCAAATCGACCAAGAGAGCCCGTTGTTCGGCATCAGCAAGCAGGACCTAGAAACGGCCGATTTTGAGATCGTGGTCATCTTGGAGGGAATGGTGGAGGCTACGGCCATGACGGCGCAGGCGCGAAGCTCCTACTTGGCTAGCGAGATACTCTGGGGGCATCGATTCGAGCCGGTGCTGTTCGAGGAAAAGAACCAATACAAGGTTGATTACTCGCACTTCCACAAGACGTACGAGGTGCCGTCCACGCCGCGCTGCAGTGCCAAGGACATGATGGAAAACAAGTACCTGGTGGTGCCCAGCGCCAACTCCTTCTGCTACGAGAACGAGCTGGCGATCCTGAGCCACGAAGAGGAGGAGGACGACAGTCCGGAAAGGATAAAGCCAGAGCGAGCGATGAGCCTCAGCCCAGAGAGAACCCCTCGACATGATTTCGAACGAATGCAGAACCCTCGCTGCACGGAGCAAAGGTCATACCGCAGGGAGTCGGAGATATGAACCTTTAGCACGACCTTTTTGATACTCGAATTTTGTGTCGCGTTCCTGGAGATACCGGAGCTTCTACAATGCAGAACAATGCAAAGTGCCATAAGGAGAGAGTGAGCGCGTGAATGAGCTGGAAAACAAACAAACGGGTGAATGTGTGAAAGCCGGAGAGACGCTTAGCGGACGATTCGGAGGAAGAGAAGGGCAGTTGGAATCTTTTTATCCTGCACGGAAAACTTGAATCTTTTCCTCTTTTTGTTTCATGAAAATAGCTTAGCTGTTAAACTCTTCATTCTTAAAGGGATAGTGCACCCAAAATCGAGCGTTCCGTCAGCACTTACTCGCCCTTGTGTCGTTCCGAAACGGTGTGACATTTTCTCTTTTGTGGAACAAAAAGGAAATACATTTTTATTTTATTTTTTACATGTGCGTAAAAACACATATTGCAATAATAAAGAACCAATTATAAATGTTTTTAAAAAAAACGTACATAACATATATATAATATAAAAGCATTATTTTGTTTATAAATGTAAAAAATGCGCATTCCATAAATAAAAGCATACATGCTTGAAACAACATGGGGGCATTAAAAAAATGACAAAACAGTGAACAAAAATTTTTTTTGGTGCACTATTCCTTTAATGTGTAAATATTTCTGCATAGATACATGGTTTTGCGTGCGGTATTAATTTCTAGTGAGCGAAAAGCAAAGACAATGTTACCTATACAAAGAAAGAAATGAGTATTTTTATTTTTGCATTCAAACCGAGCACAAATGACGAGCAATGTTGTGGCACACGATCCCTGGAGAGCTACACACACTGATCAGTGAGACATGATAAATTCCCCTTTACAACTGCACTACCTAGACAGACCAAGTGAACAATGTGAGCACCTGAGTGTGAATGTGTGTGTGTGTGTGTGTGTGTGTGTGTGTGTGTGTGTTTGTGCAGCTGAGCACAATGCCTCATGTGAGACGCACAAGGAGATGGTTAAATGGCAAATGCTCCTACAATGATGACAACAAGCTCTTGCATATATGTTACATAGATATATTTACAGCAAAATAGAGATATATATTTAGGTAGATAGATATATAATGTAGACATTATCAGTTTGCACCACGTAACCTAATATAGCAGCAGATCTTCAGAGAACTCAACGGGGAAAATCCTGTCATTTAGAAACTTCATCTATTTTCCCCGAGACTCTGACAGAAATGCCTGATAGAAAACTCTGTGTGAATCCAGAAACTTCCCTTCAAATGTCGTATTTTAATACATTTACCTCTGTCTTAATGTATTTCGAATTTCTGCTGAACTTTTCCTATACAGAATGGGATTCAAGAATGCCAACATTTTTGCATTTCTACATACGTACGAGAAAAAAAATGACACGCCTAACTAACTTGAAATGTGAAGAACGAGAATGATAGGTTGAAATATTCACTGATCTATGCACACTGTCTGACTGAGTGTTTAGTACAATCTGCATTTCACTCTCTCTTTTCTATTATTGTGGCAAAAAAAACCTCACTTGGAGCATTTTAGCGGTTCATATATGGAATGCTTCAGGTTAAATAGAGCTGTCAGTTATTACGGAAAATGATTTGATCGGCATTTAGTGTAAAAACGAACAAAAATCATGTTTACAGTAATGCAGGTAGGCTACTGTATATGGGGGAAGGCTTTCAAATGCAGCGCCTTTGTTTCAAAACCTAATGAGCAGTCCGAATAGAGAGACTTTTTTTGCATGCTCTCCATGCAAAAAAAACCCCAAAATATATATATATTGCATATAAATTGAAATAAACAGGGCTTCGTCATATTCCAATTCAGGATCGCCCGCTCAAAAATATCAAACTGATCACTTATGAGGTACATTTTGATTTAAAATGATTAGAAGATAGACATCAGAGGCACTGCTTATGAAAGCATCAAAAACATAACATGCGTTGGCATGAAACTACAGAGTGATAAAATCACTCAGTTACCTTGATGTGTACAGTTAAATCCAATTTTTTTAGATCCTCTCATGACCATGTGAAGCCAGTAAACACGAACTTTTCCACAGCATCGGCGGGGAGTCGAGAAAACGAATCCACCCAGAGAAAACGCCACCTACAGGCGTTAAAGCACAAGCATTAACAGAGGGACAAATTGATCATTTTGTGTGTCGTTGAGACGTTTGAAATGAGCTCTAGCTGTATTTATGCCGGATTATTCTATTATCAGAAAAAGGCAAAAGACAAAATTCACAGATAGAAATAATCACGCATTAAACGATGCGGCTCAGATTGAATGCTGCTGCATTTCACGAGAGACTGTTTGTCTGTGTGTGTGAGTGTGTGTGTATGTGTGTGTGTGTGTCTTATGCCATCTGTCTATGACTGTATGATAGCATGAAGGGCACATTCATGAAGCAATAATGAAAAGATCAAAGCAATACGTGATGCATCAACCACTATTTATCAGGACAAAAACATTTGGATTTTACCAGTTTGAAGTGAA
Organism: Puntigrus tetrazona; assembly: GCF_018831695.1. Lineage (NCBI taxonomy): Eukaryota > Metazoa > Chordata > Actinopteri > Cypriniformes > Cyprinidae > Puntigrus > Puntigrus tetrazona. The sequence continues at coordinate 4,060,508 of NC_056722.1, read as the reverse complement.
GCAATGTATTCCTTAAGAAAGCACAGAGAGTTATAACTTTTGTGAGCTGTACTGTACAACTTTTTTTGTATAAAAAAAGAAGAAAAAAGAGAAAGAAATGAAGACTAGATCAGTCTCTGCTTCTGCTGTTTCACTATTATTCCAAAGCCTTTTATATGCAATGATACGCATTCATTTCTTACATGGATGGCTGACTTAGTGGTTGAAATGATTATTTAATATTCTATTTAACTATAAGAATTATCATTTTTTTTACTATCAAGGGAAACTGCAATGCAAATGACCCACAAAGACAGAAACCTACTGGTCAGGCTTGTTCTTACGCTTATCGCTTTGCCTGATGCACGGAAGATGAACTATAAAGAAGCAAAATGATGATGCTACTGTAAGCCTTGCAGGTGATTCTTAGCAAAAATGCCTCCAAGCAAATAAACTGTAACGGACGAGCACTTTAATATACACTTTTTTATACTTCAGTCTCTGCAGATGTCAGAGACTAGACTCTAAGATGCATTTTATTGGCTTGAAAGTGAATGTTTATCATAGACTGTGCAGAATTGCAAATAATAATGCTAACTTTCTAACTTTCCTAACTTACTAGCGTAGTCCATCTATCACGTAGATAAAATACGGCATTATACATGGGAATTAGACAGGCCACGTAAATCCTCAAATTTAATATATGTGGGTTTCACAACAGAAAATTAACAAAAGACTGATTGGTTATGGAACAGCCGTGCATCTCAATAATGTAGAAATGTTGTGGAGAGTTGAATTACTGTGGGTAGAAATGGCAAAAACAGCCAATTTAGGAGACTGAAAGACAATGACAAGAAACGCCTACGAGATGTAATTTCTGCCAAAGAGAGCGACACCTGCTACTGAAGCTACTGTGTTTTTATGTTCCATAGCAAATAACTGGATTCATTTATTTAACAAGAGGCCTGGTTATTACAAATTAGATCACATACAGTATTGCTGACATGAAGATCAACGGAAATGCGCTTGGGGGCGTACTTACTTTTTCACATCAAAATCATCAGGGTCGGGCGACATATTCAGCCTTTTGAGTTCCTTCCGTTACTGACTCTGATTTGAGAGCGCGAACACGATGAGGAACTGCAGTTTGAATTCAGACTTTGAATCGAACTAGAATTAAAGGGCTAGTTCACCCCAAAATGAAAATTGGCATCATTTCTGTCTCAACCACACATTGTTCCAAACCTGAATGTGTTTCTTTCTTCTGCTGAACGTAAAAGATAGCTGACTTCATCTTTTTTTTTATGTTCAGCGCAAGAAAGAAACGGCTACAAGATTAAAACCACTTGAAGGTGAGTGAATAATGACTCCCCATTCAATTAAAAATCAAAGTCTTCGTTTTTGGGGCTAACTGTCCGTTAAAACAAGCTAAAATTCAAAGAAATGCACATTTTGTAAATTAACTACAAAATAAACTGTAAATGTTGGCTTGATAAAGTTTTAAAAATGTTCAAAAAGCCTTTCAAAAGGACGTCTGACTATTTATTAGTTACTGTAGCTGTGTCCGACAAGCCACGGCACGCTTACACCACGCGGTTTAAACAGTGAAAAATACATCGCAAAAAGAAAACGGACGACACGCCGATAGACAAGACAAAGCAGGTTCATTTAGATTTGAAGGAAAGTCTCAGTTTTAAAATACGGTCTTTTACAAGAAATACAAACAACAGCCTACAATTTTGTGACTTTTTACTGTATGTGACAAATCACTGTAGCATGTGAACCGATTATCTCTTATGCTTTGCTAGTTATAGCACAAAATAAACATGAATAAACATCATAAGGTAACGTTATCTTGTTTCAAGTGCAGAAAAAGGTCATTACCTACTTTTTTTAAAAAATTCAAGTTCACTGACGTTACTTTTCTGCCTGGTTTGTTGCCAGACAAATTTGATGGACTCAGTGTCATTATTGATCATATTTCCCGTCATCCACCTTATCTGTTTTAGAATAAGAGTGGCACGGCCATTTTAAATGTGCAAGGTTTCTGTGTAGCTTAGCTTATATATACATATTCTAATGGATTATCGTGATAATAAACAAACCCCTTTTATGCCCCTTTTTACAAAATGTAATACAAGTCTCTGGTGTCCCCAGAATGTGTCTTTGAAGTTTCATCTTAAAATGCCCCGCAGATGATTCATTATATCGTTTTGAAAATGCCTATTTTCAGTGGAAGCAGAAACAGACTGATTTTCGTGCCCGTCTTTTTAAATGCAAATGAGCCGCTAGTCTCCGCCCCCTTTTCCAGTATAGCTCTGCGCCATTACAGCTCGTACCAGCTAATAACATCAGTTTTGATAAACTAAACTAAGTTCTCCTTCACACACAAGATCACATTACAAACACACGAGTTACAAAAACAGTCAGTCTTATGTCTGTGAAGGTAAATAGCTGGGAAATACATATATAAATAACCAGGCTGTTTTGGATCACCATTGACTTTCATAGTAGGTCAATAAGTCAATGGTGACCCAAAACAGCCTGGTTGCAAACTTTTTTCTAAATATCTTCCGAAAAAGTAATTCGGAACTACTTGAGGGCGAGCGAATGATGACAGAAATTACATTTTTGATTGAACTGTTGCTTTAAGGGGCGGTATTATTATAATGAGATCCCTTGCAACGTCACAAAGCGAGCGAGATTAGAGGCGCTCGTTTTTATAGAGGCTCACTAAAACTTGCTTAACCTTTTTCACGATGCCTCGGTTGCTTTGTTATTCTCCAGTTACTTACAGATAGCCACGAGTGAACCAGAAGTCTCGCACATTCCCAGGAAATGGCGTACTTCTGCGTGAAAATCACCGACGCTTAAAAAAAAACGCAACGCGGGAAAACATAACTAAGCGAAACCAAAAGTTGGAGAAGAAATCTCAGTATATATTTACATTGACCAGCAAACCAGTGTCGGTCTGTATCCATTTAATTGACAAACATCTGAACACATTTAAACTAAAAACTATGTAAGAACGTACTTGCATATCTTACATACCCAGGTATATATTTAATCTGAATGACAGCATGTGTTGAGATGAGTGACAGACAGCATGATGGGAATTTCTCACACTAAACCCACATATGCACTTACATAACTGCGGTCATCATCGAGCGTTAATATCAGGAAACATGCATTTGTGATCTGAATCTTTATTATTTACTCCAAATAACAAATGCTTTATTCTGATCAGTCAAATCCAATTATTTAACTCTAAAAGATTTTGTTTCTTCACAAACATACCAGGGTTGTGAAAGATCGCCGCATAACACGTTTCCTAGTAGGGAAAAAAAATTATATTTAACCATAAATAGTTTGCCTAATAAAGATAGCCATTGTATATTCCCTGTGAGTCGTGTAGCAGAATGCACAAGGGTTTTAAGCTCTGAAAAGGGCGTGGTCAAAGAGTCGAGTGGGTTTTCCAGCTATTAACATTTCATTAATAAGCAAGCGTGATTAGTGTAGGTTTAAAAAGTGGTCCTGTTAAACACTGTGGCATTTTGCAGCAGAAATCAAGATTGTTGTGTTCACAAAAGATGTCATTATCAAAATGTCAGGTGTTTTTTTTTCATGCAACAAAGCTGCATAATTACCACTGGCTGTCAAAGTCAACTGCAATTGTTTCTTATATATATATATATATATATATATATATATATATATATATAGAGAGAGAGAGAGAGAGAGAGAGAGAGAGAGAGAGAGAGAGAGAGAGAGAGAGAGAGAGAGAGAGAGAGAGAGGTGAGAAATCCCCTAACCCAAAATACCAAGGTTAATGGAGGTAAATTAAAGACCAAAGAAAAAACAACTGAGCCGTGACTGCTCTCTGCTGGCCAGGAGAAACATTACTTCAGTAGAGTTCAGGTTACTGCTGCTTTACAGTGTGAGGTTTGGGCAGATCATGTTGAACAGTTCACCTCAATCACTTGCCCCAGTCTCGTTGGCATTTTGGATGAAAATATCCCTTTGATTGCCGAGTAAAATCCAGAAGAGTGTGAAAAACATCATCAAAAATAGTCCGTCTGTCATCAGTGGTTCAATCTGATGCACTTTTTGCATGCAAAGAAAAAGGCTCCGTGTCTCTGGTCAGGGAAAGTTGCTAAAGAAAGGTTGATTGCTAGCATTTTTTTCTGATCAACAATGCCAGGTACAAGCTGCTAACAAGGTGCATAACGTTCACGTAATTATTATCGCTGTTACTATTATTACATTGAATAATTGCAAATAGCAGTTGGCCTTTGGATCCCCCTTTGTGTGATTTAGATGGAAAGCGCGCCTCTTTTTTATTGCTCGGGTTATCAAGAGTTGCTGAAAGTGGCTAAATCAATTTTGAAAACGGCTAAATTCGATGCTAGGTGTTTTTGGAAGGAAGTGGTCTGAAAAGTTGCTAAGTTCAGCAACAGAATTCATAAAAATCAGATTGAACCACTGATGGCTGGACTATTTTATTTATGCATTTATGAATGCATACTTATACTAAAAGGTAGTCTTGATTACTATTCAGCTATTTTTTTCCCCAGCGCTATAGATTTTGTCGTAATTTTTTTCCCCAGCTAAGTAAAGTAGGGGAGATTTTGTCATAGGACGCAGCAATTTTTTATATACACATTTCTTAAAAAAAAAAAAGAAAAAAGACAATGCATCGCTGTATTTTTAATTCAAAAACATTTTATTATTACAGATGTACCACGTTCACGCACGCCAAAATAAAAATATTCATACAGATAGGCAATTAGGTGTAGACATACTGCTTATAGATAGATATAAAGATTTGTTTCCTCTATGCAGACCGAGAGAACAAGATAAAGGAATCTTCTCTAAAACCGATTATTTACAAAGCCAATATTGAATATTATTATACAGTGAGTTTTCTTTGTTGCGTGTTCAACGCTTTCTGAATCCTGGAGCAGAAGGAATATGGAGAGATCGACGACTCGAAAGTGCTTCGTATTCATGCAAAGGCCGCCGTTGAACGGCACGAACGCTGGAATAACCGAATCCATAAAAAAAAAGCTTTACGCCAAAAACAACCCACAGCAGAGATCACGTTTGGCTGCCCGAAATTTTGCACGTCAGAAGCGACACGAAAGCAATTAAAACAGCAATTAGATTCTCATCAAGTAAATGACCGAAGCGCATAACCACCCGAAACGCTCACGTTGCAACCCAGCTTACAGAAACCACGTCGTTTCATCTCAAAGTTACAGTACTAGAAAGTCTGAAAAAGTGTTATCATCACGTACGCCACTTTACTCATATTTACAGTATCATTGGCAAAATAATATCTCTCTCTGTCAATAATTAAATCTGCTTTCAGAGTAATCATAAAAATGTCACCAGCACCCCTAAAAAAAACACGAGAGCAGCCATTCAGAAGATACCTAAATGAGAAACACACACACACACACACACACACACACACACACGCACATCTAGTGTTTTAGTTCAATACTGAGTGTGTTGGTATATACTGCGATGACAAGGAACGGCTTCAGGACCGCTAGAGACCAGAAAACACCAAAAATATGAGGTTCGTCGGCGCTGAAGCTTGGCAAAAACGGTTCGTATTGAAACACGTCATTCCCTTAACACACACAAACAATATTAACACGATCAGAAAGCTGAAGTCATTTACCCTGCTTCATCTACCAGCCGAGAAGATCTAAATCAAGACGATAAGAGAGCGAGGATACAGAAAAAGGAAGAAAGAGAGGCGTGAGGTGCGTTATATCTTTCTGGAGTCTTTCGCTTCCAAAAGCTTCATCCTCTCCTGTACGGTCAAGCCCTCCTTTAAACTCTGAAAAAGAAAGGGAGAATGCTCATTTTTCCAGAAAAGTAAAAAACGATCCTCCATAAGAATTGAGTTGTTCGCCTTCGGTCCAGAGATCTTTAAAATGCGCGCAAAACCAATCGCGAAACGTTCAGATCCTTGCTAGCATAGGCCATGAGGTGGAAATATTATATTTTTAATTTTAATTATTTAACATTTCCAAATTTGATGCCGGTATCATTTTGAATTATCCAAAAGAAAAAAAACATACACGCATATCAAAGCAAAACTGTAATTAATACGTAACTAAAAATTCATGTCTAGTGATTGAATCTAAAAAATACTAAACATAATATATACAAATACTAAATATAAATAAACAACAGGCTGTATGAGATGTTACGGAACTCAATGGCCAACATAACTTAGTTAAAAGATACTCTCTGCTAAATAAAAATATCATCAAATGAATTAATAAAAAACTAAATAAACAGACTGAATTATGATGGCAAAAAGTGATCTCCTCCAGCAGAAAGCATCTTTGTCTGTCTAAGACACACTAAAAATGAGCTGCACTGCAATCAGCTCGCATGATATCCCATCTATTTCATACATGGCAGTGTATTCAAATATATTCAGAACTGCTTTGATTTTCATTTGTGTGTTTACGGCGCATGCAAATTTCTTAAAGGGACATTCAGGGAGTTTTAAACCGTTTGAGATCAGTTTTTATAATTCGCTGGCCGTGGTTCTATCACTGTGCAACAAGACACCAGCAAAAGACGTTCACGTGAACACACACACACACACACACACACACGGTGGTGTCTGGTTTCTGTATTATTACACTATTAGATCCGTCTCGTTGCCTTCGAGACCTTAACGGGACACGTGACACTTCATTTCCTCGCGTCTTTAAATAATGAAGATTTTTTCAGCAGGATTCTGAGACGCACAAAGCTCTTATTTAGAGACGGTTTACCCCAAACGACTTAAGACAAATAAAGAGTGCCCCAAGTACAGTTTTAGACGTTTTAAAATATCCTTAAATATCCCTTTAAGCTGTATAATGCATTAAGGGAGTACCGCGAGGAAAACGGCGATGACACAGAAAGTCTATTCAGACGGTAAGTGTTTTACGCACGAGTGGTTCAGTGCAAGTGCTCATTGGAAAACAATTGCCGTCTAAATTCCACACCAAAACCACGCACGCACAAAGCAAGAACCCCCAACATATAAACAGTCCAAACACATAACGCGACCTGTGCCGGTTATGTGTCGACCTGCCAGACCGGGTTAAGTCGCAGGTGTTTTTTTTTTAAACTGTCAGGAGGTGTAGGGCTCATGCAGGATTCAAAGGCTGCGTTCACAGTGGAATACGCGCTGAATAAATACTGCACAGCATGTATAATACATACCACCTGACACTGTATTTGACAGAAGAGTGTATGGTTTTCATGCTGAACCTCTTTAATTGTATCGTGGACCTCGGTGCATGTGAGTGGCATCCAGTTAAAGTCGTGTATTCACAAAACTGGGAATGAAAGGTCAAGTACAGTATGCTGTGCAATACTCTCCATATTCCATGCAAACACAGCCGTACTCTCACGAGAGCGATACCTGCTTCACCTGTAGGACCTGATGGGGTCACAGCGGTCAGCTACCCCCGAACAACCCCTCACTCTCTGCCTGACAGGACAGTGCACACATGTGAGGATACACACACACACACACACACACACACACAATGTCTACAGTGTTCCGTACAATCACACGCAAAAATACTAGGGCTGCCATATTATTATTAAATAAAAGTAGCAAATATTATTCAGTTGTCTCGCATTTACCTTTTCTAACGTGTACCATTTACATTAAACATCTAAAAAAAAGGGGGAAAAAATTAAAGAATAAATAAATTAATGCATAAAAGAATTTGGTCTGAACAATGCAAAAAGCTTTATATATATATATATATATATATATATATATATATATATTTTTTTTTTTTTTTTGGTCTGAACAATGCAAAAGCTTTATATATATATTTGTAGTTTATTCATTTATCCAAATATGATATATTTGACACCTGACAGCCCTAATAAACACAAGTATATCTTTGTCAAACACTCATATACACAACAGCATCACGTTAAACAATCACACAACTAGTGCTGTCAAATGATTAATCACAATTAACTGCATCCAAAATAAAAGATTTTGCTTACATAATATATGTATGTGTGCTATGTATATGTATATTTATAAAAGCACATGAATACATACGTGTACATTTAATGTCATGTTTATATATTAAATATATTTATATTAAAATATATATTAAAGTATATGAATATAAACATATTATTTATAATATATATTATAATATACACAATATTTTCATAATATATATTGTATGTGTGTGTTTTTATATATTTGTATATATATATATATATATATATATATATATATATATATATATATATATATATATATATATATATATATATATATATATATATACACACACAGAACACATGTAATGCTTACAGAAACTTTTATTTTGTATGCGATTAATCGCAATTAATTGATTGACAGCACAACACACAACCAATATTATTTTCTACATAAATGCACAGGAATATGTACAATCAATGAATGACAGGTGTATATTTATGACACAGACAGGCTTTGACCTCTCACCTTTGACCTGACGCCACGTATCTGTTTGGATTTTTCTTTCTTCAGGAAGTCTGGGTTACTCTTTGACTTCATAATGTCTGCAACGCACACAAAGAAAGTCAAATATTTCCTTTTTGTACACACTCTTTTTGTAAGAAATGAGATGTTCGGCAAATTATCTGAAATGATCAAATATGAGATTATGGCCATTTTATATTAAGTGGCCTTAACTACTATGTACTCAAAAAATAAGTACAATGGGTTCATGTGTATCGCAAAACTCTTGATAAGGATTATTTTAAATAATAAATAAATTAACTGAATTTTAGTGAGTTTTATATTATGTGAACCAATAATTTTTTTCAGTCTATGTACATCTTACTTGCTGTAATTAAACTGAAAACTAAACATCAGCCACTGAACAGCTGTGTGTTTTTTGTGCCCTATGGAGTCATGTGGAGAACACGAGGGTGGTTAAATGATGAGAGAAATGTCCTTTTTGCATGAACTTTGCCTTTAAATCTCTCACCGTATCCAGCAGTAACGCCACTTCCTTCAGCGTCTAATTCCCCAAGAGCTTCTGTAGCAGCCAAAAGTTTCTCCCGCAGCTTGTTAATGTCACAGTCAGCTTTAGCTTTGACGATACTCAGCTCTGTGTAAATGTCCTTGTACTTGTCCGAAGCATACTTCTTATCCTGAAACACACACGCAAGTGACATGTCGAGAGAGCACTTAAAGAGAAACACATGTACGGAGCGTGTGCTTTCATATTACTCGAAGTGCCGACTGCAGCTCGTCTTTGAGAGAGTTTATTTCCTGTTTGAGGTACTGGATCTCCGACTCCTTCACTCGCAGCAAAACCTGCAGAAAAACACTGTTTAGATGTTGTGCACGATGGCTTCATACGATCTAAATTCAGATGCTGTACCTCCAGTTCATAGATGTCTTTGCCTTGTGTCAGAGAGGAAGTTGATTTGTCTTCACTGATGCAGGAGTGCATTCTGGTGATCTCTTCATTCAGACGATGATTTAGTTCCTGTAAACATAAACCATGCAGGGGTTTTTTTTATATGATGGTAGGGATTCTATCACTCTTAAAGAAACTATTTTCGTTCAATTTTGAGATTTTGGCTTTTTGTAGCATGTTTTCAAAAAACATCCAAAAGACTTTTTTTTTTTTTTTGCGAATTAGCTATTCGCTTAAAGTGACTTCAGAAGCACCAAATTTTGATTTCTATTATATATAGAAGGGGTTTTGTTAATATATAATTTACCTAATTTACAGTAAGTTTTTGTATTCCTAAAAATGGTTTAAATGTATTTTATTCTGGCTGCTGATTTATGGAATTAAAAGAGATCCTCCAAAATCCTCTCTGTAATATCCTTTGACTTTACTGTCATCAAAAGGAAACAATGCTTCATTTGCATATTTTAATACTAATATTACACAGCAATTGCAATACAAAAGATTTGGGCTGTCAAATGATTAATCACATCCATAATAAAATCACACACACACACACTACACACACACATAATATATAAACAAAAACATAATAAATGTTTTTGTTTATATATTATATGTGTGTAGTAGTGTGTGTGTATATATATATATATATATATATATATATATATATATATATATATATATATATATATATATATATATAAAATGTATAAACAAATATACACCCATGCATGAAAATATTTAAAATATATTCTAAATATATACTATGTGTGTGGATTTTAGATATAAATAATTAATATATACAGTAGACACACATATATTACAGAACTTTTATTATGGATGTGATTAATTGTTTGACAGCTCTACTAAATTATTTGCAATTATTAATGTAATCATTAAACTGGAGTTATGGTGATATCTATTAGTCTTTTTTTTCTTAATCTGCGTCTTGAATTAAATTAAGATCTTCAAGCCCTAAAGATAACTGTATTTACATAAACGTTTATTTATAGATAAATAAAGTTGAGGTTGACCTGGTTGTGTATATGCAGTTTCTGGTTTTCTCGCTGGCACTGTCCCAGTGCCTGTCTCTCAGCTTCCAGCGCTTGAGCCAAATGTGCATTTTCTAAACACTTCTGAGAATACTGCTCAGACAAAACCTCCAGCTCACGATGGATAGACTGCAACTCCTCTCTACATGGAAGAAATGGAAAAAAAATTTTTTTTATAAAACGTCAAAACTTTTTGCTTTTCCATCGTCTTGGTAAAAAGCACTGATGAAAAAAATTAAATCTTCCTAGTGACTAGTAAATGTTTTGTGTAGATAAAGTGATGGCTTCTTACTCATACTGTCTGCGCAGCTCCTGAATGTCTGCGCTCACGCCGCTCATCTGTGACCGCTGCGTCTTCTCCAGTTCCTCGCGATGAGCGTTTTTCATGGCCTCAATAGCTATGCACAAAACAACCTACTGTGATGCTAAATCCGTTATAGAGCTAGATATAATATTGCATTAAACAACTGACATGCACACTGACAGCAGTTTGAAGAGACAAATACGCCAATTCACTTTTTCCAAGTAATTCACCAATTTTGGAAATTTTGGTTGTATATAGTAATGTACTCATTACCAGCAATAGTGGCATTGGTTTCCTCCTCCAGCAGTCTTTCTTTCTCCTCCAGAAGTTTCCGGATCTCTCGCTGATGCTGCCTTTGGATGTCCTCGATCACTTTCTGATGCGTCTCCTCCATCGCTGCAAACCCACGCTCGCATGTCGCCTGCGTTCCACATAAAACACCACATCACATATGCAAACAAACACTTACTAGGTCTCTACTAGGGCTGGATATCTGCAGTTGATTTCCTGAATCAAATCAATTTGGATCTATAAAAGTGTAGAATTTATTTTATACTTCAATACTTAATTTTGTCAGTTTATGCATTCAAAATGCAAAAGTTAAATGATTTCAATCAGTACAGTCAAATAAGGAATTTCAGAAAACCAATGTCTGCCCAGCCCAACTCTGTGGTGTTCACATATTTAAACATTTATTCATGTGATGAGAGATGAAAGTAAGCATAGAGGAGTGGAAGGAAAGCAAGCATGATCGATAAGGGTTAACTAGAGAGCTCCCGTGCATTCAAACACACAATAAACATCATGCTAGGTGTCACAAGGCGTTTTTAAACAGAGGAAGTCCTCAGTATAGGTAGAATTTTGTCTGTAATCATGGTCATTTGTACATTCATTGTGTGTGCTCAATACTCCCAGCGCTGCTAATGTGCACTACAGCATAGGAAAAAGGGGAAAGCATCATGGTTATGAGGCTACAGGGTTGCAGTGATCATCTCAAATTTACTTTCAAAACTCCAAGGAGCATTAAACCACTTGATATACATAATAAATAACAGTGTAAATTTGTCATTTGAAATGTGTACTGTTTCTGAAACCTGTATAAACAAAATCAATAAGCAATACTCTGCAAAAATCACTGCAACCCACTAACAGCAACAACCTACTGAGGGTCCTATAAACACGGCGCTATGGCAGTGAATGGGTGTGACATTAAACTTGAAAAGTGAAAGGTTAAACCTTGAGGCTGTCCAAGTCTCGCTGGTATTTCTCTTTCAGGCTGGTCAGATCTCCATCCAGTGGTTTTTGTTCCAGCTCCTCCCTCATGCTGCTCAACTGCATCTCCAGCTCCTGGATTCGGAGCAGGGACTCCCTGCATGTTACCTGATCAGTTCCATCCCCTTCCTCCATGGGACATGCGTCAGCCTCATCTTTCTTCTCCACTTGTTCGCTCTCCTCCGGTGAGCAGATGGTCTGGCTGTAGCATTCTTGTAGCTTGCGGAGCTCCTCTCTGTTGGCGTGCTCTAGTTCTTGGACCTTACTCTGAAATTCCTGCTCAAGTTTCCGGATTTGCTCTTTGTGTCTCAACTCAGCATTTTCCATTTCCAGAAGCAGGTTCTCCAGCCTGCGTTGGCTATTGGCGGCACGCTCCATTAGTTCAAACTCTCTAGTTATCTGCTCCTGCTCAGCCCTTCCCATCTCATCTAAATGCCTGCTCCTGAGCTCTTCTTTCTCCCTATGAAATGCTTCTTCCAGCTGGGTTAAGTTCTGCCGCTGCTCCTGAAGCTCCCTGAGCTTATAGGATAGCTCTCCCCGAAGCATGTCGTTCTCTTCCTGCAAGGAACTGATAGTGCCAGTAAAGCTAAGATGTTCTTTCTCTAAGCAGCTCTGGTAGTGCCTTTGGATGGCTGCAACACTCTCTGCATGTTCCTGGACGAGCGCTGCCATGTTGCGGCTAGTTTCTTGGCAGAGAGAAATTTCCCTTGTGTGACCTGCTCGTAATCTGCAAGCAACATATGCAACCTGCGCCTGCATTAATGCTTCTCGCATACAAGCGGCGCTGGAGTCATTGCGCCACGAACTCTTTTGGATGGCATCCGCAAGCCCAGAAAGTGAATTTGTTTCTCCTTCCTCGCAGATCCTCTCAATTTCCTGAGAGAGACTGCGGAGGGCTTTCGCTTGCTTTTTGAGCTCAGTGATGAGATTTTCCCAGCTCGTTTGCAGATGCGATTGTGATTCTGCACTATGGGACAGGATGCCGTCTGCTAAATGTCTGTGGACAATCTCTGCAGCTAAACTCTGAGCTTCCTCAATCTCAATCTGCTCCATGTAGGGGACAAGTTCAGGAGGGGCGACATCACCAAGATGATCGGAATCACTTTGGGTCATGCTCTCAAGGTGAGCGCGCTTTGATGTGCTAACAGCATCTTTCAGAGCCATGTCCCTTTGTTTTAAGGTCTCGTTCGCCTGGAGCAAGTCCTTTTGAAGCTCATCAAATTTTTCCTGAAAATTCATTGTTAGATTCTGAAGAGAATAGGCAAGCTCAGCACTAATGCAAGCATTCTTGATGACTTCCTGTGAAAAAGCACTATTTGATTGCTTGCTCGTCTCAAGCTTGTCCACCTCTGCCAAGAACATGGTCTCCAGCATAAGCTTTCTTGTAAGTACATCAGCATAAACAACTGAGAGACAACTGTCGCAGTTCTTCTTGATGTTTTCGGCATCCTTGTGAATGGAGTTCAGGGCCGACATAATATCAGAGTTCAGGTCTTGCAGAGAGAACCCCATCTTCTCCAAAACCTCAGCTTCAAAGGTTAACGTTCTGGCAAACCGCTTTATACCTTCCTGCATCGAATGCACATCTGGTGCATCAAAGATCTGGCACGACTCATACAATGTGCTGCCCTTCCTCAGGTACATGGTGGCACAAACCAGCCGTTTCTCTACTTCTGCAAGGGTACAAATGAGAGATTCAGCAGAACTGGTCTCTTTCTGATTGCTGAGAATTTCTCTGACTCTTTCTGTGCAAGACTCTACTAGTGCCAATGCCTTCTCATATTCCTCACTGTCCTGCTCGCCAGAAGTCTTGTTGAAGAATTTCTGACTGGGTTCATCCATTGATAATTCATCACAGGTTTTAGTCGTATAGTCCTCCATGGTAGCTCTGGTGCTTAGGTGTTCCTGCATTGCTGAAAGATCGGGCTGGTCCCGTATCTTCTCTGTAAGGTGCCTGAGCTTCTCCTCTGTTGCCAATAGCTTGGTTTCCAGAGTGTGTATAATGGAGATGAACTTCTCTGGATCTCTACACTGCTGGAATGAACTGTCACTGACTACACTGATATCTTGGGTCAGGCTGAGGTCATGCATGTGGTCTAGGCTTAGATCTTGTGTCAGATCCAAAGATGTGTTTTCTGTCTGAAATTTGTCTGCTCCTTGGGACCGATAGGATTGGCACTGAATAGTGGAAAAGCGAATCCTCTGGCGCTTTACCAAGGACATTTCCGTCTCGGAGCTGCTTCTTGCAAGCAGGAGTTGGGAGGTGCTTGATGAGGAGGAAACATCATGTTGCAACTCTTTCAAACCATAAAGCAGGTCTTCCTGCGAGCGACAACGTCGCATCCTGAGATCTGCATATCCGAGTCGGAGGGCATTGAGGTGTTCCTCCAGCTCAGCAATCCGATCCTCTGCAACCACCAGTTTTGCCTGAAGCTCCTGTTCCGCTTGACGTGACTCTACCAGACCTGGATAGTCACGCTCCATTTTGGAAAGAAGTTCTTCTTTTTGCTGCAGGCAAAGTTCTGTTTCTTCTAGACTACTGCCTAAGGCAGCCATCTTAACGAGGGCCTCGCTCAAGTCCTGCTCCTTCTGCCTGATTAGCTGTTCATACATTTCTTTTGTCTGCTTCACTTCCTCTTCCTTCTCTCGTAGCACATGACTTATCCTAGCAAATTCCTCTGAGACACGCTCATATGAGCTCTCAAGAGAGTGATAGTCTGTTTCCACTGTCGTTAAACATGCCTGTTGCTTTCCTACCTCTCGGTCGGCCTCTGCAATCTGATTGAGTAGTTCCTGACAGCGGCAGGTAAGCTGGTCACGTTCCTCCTCCAGCCTCCTCACGCTCTCTCGCAGCATTTCCACCATATCTGTCTGCGCCTCCAACTCCTGCTGAAGGCGATGAACTTCCTCTCTCAGTCCCACAGTTTCCATCCCACCACTCCCTCTCAGCAGTGCCTCCACTTGTTCTTGAACCTCTTGCAATTGCTCTTCTATTTCACGCCTCCTCTCTTCAGATTCCGCCAATCTCCGTGTCAGACCCTGCCGCTCCCGCTCGTGCTTCTCCTCCTGGTTTCTCTGCTCCTTCCTCTCCCGCTCTTCTCTCATGTTTTGAGCTTCCTCCATGGAAATCAGACGTCCAGTGGCCTCAGCCAGTCTCTCCTGTAGCCTCTGCACCTCTTTGTGCTGGTCCCTTTGCAAAGCTTGCTTCTGCTCGAGCTGTCTCAGTTCCTGGTTCTTCTCTAACAAACTAGCCTCGACTTGCCGAAGACGTTCCTCGCTCTCTCGCAGCTGCGACCGCAATGTTGTTTCATTTCGAACCCATTCTTCCTCACGTTCTTGACATCGAACCCGCTCAATTTTTAGCTCGCTACGCATGCGTGCCACAGCCTGCTCACTCACTACAATATCTGCCATGGCAGCCGTTAGCTTATCCTCCAGGGCTTCGATTTCTGCCTCATGGTGTCCTATTATATCTTTTGCTTCGCTGTAGCTACGCCGTAAACTGCTAACTTGTTGACTGGCCTTATCCTGTTTCCGTCGCTGGGAGTCCAGCTCGGACTTTAGATCCTGGTTCAGCTTGCTGAGTCGCTGCCATGGTGCTCGATGAACTGAGGGAGACGCTGTATCAGGAGAAGGTTTTGCAGCGGTCGTGTCACTCTTTAAGAGATTAAGAGCAAAGTGCAATTAGTAAGAGGAAGTCTTCTCTTTTATGGCCACAGACATGCTGCTGAACATCTTCTGGGCTGTGGCTGGGAACTCTGGAACATTGGAGCTAAATTTCTGAAGTTACATACTTACTCAAGCTTTCCACTGTGCTTTTTCAAGATGACATCACAGATGGAGAGAATGGTGCTCATAAATGAGGGGAAAATGTGAACAACACAATTAAAAAGGGAAATCTGTGATCTAAAGAGGATCTACGGAATGCAACTATGAAATGCAACCTTGTGTTGACGGATAATACAAATGGAACTGTACAGAAAACAATACAAGAGGGAACAAGAGAAGGGAGAAGAAACTAATGGAGTAACACTCCTTTCTACATGGCAACTAAAGAAAAATAAAAAAACTTGAATGGAACCACCGTGCAACTTATGCAAAGAAGAGACTGACAAAAGATGAAACAGATACAAGGCCAAACAAAACGTACAAAAGCACAGCTGAAAGCTTGTCAGTTGTTTACATTTGTTATTATTTGCAAACTTGTAGTTTGGTTACAAGAGCTTACAAAAACCCAGTCAGAGCCCAGGGAAAGAAAGACAATGCAGATCAGTTAGTACCACTCATGCGGTTTCATTAACACCCCAAAAGTTGTATTAGTTTTGAAATAAAAAAACCAAAAATACAAACACTACAGAAGATTTCGTTTATTGTTTATTTCTGACTAGGTTCAGTCAATCTCTTTGGGTACCTGCAGTACGTATCCTTCCCTGGCACTCTGCTCTCTTCCACGGGCATCCTGAAGTTGCTCCTGTAAGATGCTGTTCTGCTGCTGGAGTCTCGCCAGCTCCCTTTGTGCCTGACCTAACTGTGTGCATCAGAGGAAGGCAAAAAGATTTGAAATTGTACAATGGTCAGAACTGACCTGAATAAATAAATCAAGAGACATCCAAGTAGTCTTTATCGGCACATACTCATCAACATTTTAACATGGTAAATGAAGCAAGAACCAAATACTGATGTTTCTTACCTCTTTTTCCAGTGCAGTGGTCAGTTCTTGCGGAAGGGCTCTATCTCCAACAGGTACACTTGGGCTGCCAGTGATTGGTACCTGCTTTTCCTCTCTGAGAGGTGTTGTTTCTACCTGGTGCCACCTCTGCTCAATTTCTACTTGGACATCAGAGTTTTTGCGGGCTGCACTTTGATTGTCGACCTCCTGTGCATCTGTGGCATGGTCTACATCCATTCTCAACTGTTCCTGTGGCACTATATGGGGGAGCTTTGATGGGGGCTCTGCCACCGCCGTCGCATTGACCGTAGGTGTCGTCTGATTGCGATGCATATAGTCCTGCAAGACTTCTTCTCGCTGTGGCAACTTATCAGTATGGCTGGTGGTAGTGATTGAGGATGATGTCTGATTAGAGGAGGTGCTAGAGATGGGAGAAGAGTCAGCAGAGGAGGTGGAGGAAGGAGAAGATGAGATAATGACTGAAGTGTCTGCCCTCTTTATCAAGGGTGGTCCGCTCTCGTTTTCCTGTCCTGGGCGGAACTCAGACCAGTCAAAGGTTTTAGACCGCCCCTCACGCTTGTTGACTCTGCTCTTACGGAGATCAGAAGGAGGAGCGGAGTCTGTGATGTCCTCATGCAACTTTTTAGCTTCAACTACAGAGCTGTTAGAGAGTGCCGAAGAGTTTGAAGGTGGCTGGATGTAGTTTTGCTCCACATTTGATCTGGATCGCTCCTCTGGAAGAGAACTGTAAGGCGAGAAGATACTGAATCAATACACTATCTATCATTAATGTTGTTTGCTAAGGCAAGCATCAGAGCTACTACTTCAATACGTGCTTTATCACAAAGCATTGTGGGAAAATCAGAATTATTCCTTATTTGTGGACATAACTGTACCGAGATGTGTTGTGAAACAAACACAGTGTTAAAGAAAAGAAATGTGGTACAGCTGTCTAAAAGCACATACCCAAACTGCTGAAGACAGGATGGTTTGATTAATGGTTACTAGGGTGAGGAAAACCATCTGGTCACTGCATGGCATTCAACCACTGTCAAACATGTCGGTAAACACTCATGTGTGCCTGCACTGCAGGGTGCGATCTAAAAATGGGCACTGATGCAATGCTATTTTTTCATCTCCTTCAAAGAGGCAGCTGGTGAAACATCACAAGAGATGGAGAAGTACTGGCGAGTTGTGAACATCAAAATGGGCTGTATCAGCCTAACTTAACTAGCTGCCAATAACTGAGTCTAGTTTTCAAAAAATGATTTTGAATGAAAATCTTTTTTAAATTCGTTCATCAATTGGATGATTTGTTTAGAACTTTTATTGGCTGAAAATAAAGAGTATCATCCAATAACGTGACAACAAATGGTTCAAATTTGTCAAATGTTCACAAGAGGTTTAATTTAGGTCTATCCAGCGTGAAGCTGACAAAATGTCCATTCATTCAGAGGGGATTTCACACACATGACTTAATCGTCTCGCACCTGGTTAGCATGTGGTGTGAAACAGCTGGAAAGTCAAATTAGGCAAACGTGCTAAATGCATTTTAGAAATTTAATGCCGTTAAACGGTATCAAAAATTAAAAGCCTGAACCAAAACATCAACACCAATATCCTAACTAAACTGACTAAACACACACAAAGCATTGGTGTAGCAACTCCAAAATAACAAAGCATACATTGCAAATGCTCTTCTACTTCATTTATCTCCATAATTGTAAAAATACTATAGTAACGTGCTAAATTAACAGCTCCATTATCAACAGAGCAAACAACGCAGGCAAATGGGAACAGGAATTATTACATAGCAAACAGAAGCCAGAACACCATGAAAGCACAAGGCTACATTCAGCTCTAACATAACAGCAGACAAACAGGTTAGAATAAGAACTGGAAATGCCAACCTGGGCATAAGAACTGAAAGTTTCAGAGACACGTTTTTCCTGTAGCCGGAGCAGGAAAAACACAACAAAATAAATTATACAGGTAAGTTAGAAACAGAAGAAGAGAGAAATAATTACAAATGAAAAAAGTGGAGTTTGAGGAACCGTTTAGGAAACAAGAAAGTTGACATGCTTAAATGTTTTATGGTGAGTGTGTACTGTTCATGTAGGGTTGTGGAACCTCATCAAAATGAAATCAAACAGATTGAAAAAGCCAGTTGTTAAGAGAGGTGAAGAAATGACAGCCGTTTACACTAGTACATTTCAGTATTAGTACGTTGAGACTTTTGAAAGTGCTGCAGACCGCGTTTTACTTTGAAAACACCATGGTTGCACCAGGGTTGTAAACGGAACAAAATGTAAAGTACAGTGTAAACAATAACGTCATGCTTGTTGCTGTAGATATGCGTTGGTAGATTACTCAATCAATTGTTCCAAGCACTCACGTTCCGTGATTTAAATAACACATACATATCTATGGTTGTACTTGCATGAATGATCATGAGACATGCGTTTTAGGTTGTGTAGTGTAACTGGAGATCGTTTCTAAAAACACAACGTAATCGCTAGTGTAACCGAAGATCATTTTCATTCTAAAATGCCGTTTTAAAACTAAAACGCACTAGTGTAAACGGGGCCTTACATTTTTATATAATGTAGAGTATTCAGATTAATTCACAGAGGAAAGTGTAAATGTATAAATGTTTGGTGTTCTCTCCTTTTTTGCCCTTTTCACACTAAAGATGATGTAGAGGCTAACCGTGTGACATCAGGAGCGACGGTAGGCCGCATATTCTTCAGAATGGCTTGAATCCAGTTCCGACGTATCCCAGAGGTCATAGCAGACAGCGTGAATGCCCCTTCTTTACTCTGAGAGGAAGACAAGGACATGAGTAATGGGTCAGATGACCAGATCAGTTAACAACTGCATGACAGTTAAACAAAAGAAAACACTGTTAAAATATTTACGTTACAACTGCAAATCCAAAAATGATTAAATAATTAATTAAAAAAATTATTAATGTATTACATAATTAAAAAGTTAATGTTATATTTTCAATAGCTCTCAAACAACCAACAATTTCCATGATTTAGTGAATTATTCAGCTCTCAATATTTTCGATACAAAGAAATATGTTTTTCTATAATATTATTTATTTCATATTATATACTGAATATAATAAATGTATAAAATTATAATAATTATAATAATAATTTTTATTCTGTTTTATTTTGTTAGCTGTATTTTTCAGTTATTTTTTAATCTAATCAAAATAACCCAACTACAGTTTTTAATTTAGAATACACACAATGAAAAAACATGATTCGTATACTCTTCATTACGACGTGCTGCGAATGTGGGACACTGTAAATAACAAAAGAAATCAGCAAATTGTCCCAGTCTTGCATCTTTTATTCAGAATCAATATCATTCCATAAGACATTGTCCAACCACATACTTAATTAAAAAAGTGATATATAGCTCAAGTGAAAACTAAGATCAGATGGGAAGAGGAGTTTCAGATGTGAGTTTAGCATTCTGTATCTAAGGCATAAAGATAGCAAGCTGTAGTTATATTTACAGTTGTTATTCATTTCTTGACACTGACGCCCCGCTGTTCGTCTGTACACAGAGACGGCCAACGCTTTCTGCTATTTCTGCCATCTCTAAAATAACTTTAAAAACAGCGCCGGGGAACCTAGAGTTATTCACCACCTCGATGAACAACACGATATCAAGTACTTCAACAGCTTTATTAATAAAGCACAGGAGCATGCAAAACAAGCACTTTCAAACGCAAACTCCTGCTTTATATTTGTACTTTTTACTTCTAAATGGTGCTTGCCTGTGCAAAGACTTGGTGCGAGGATGTCAAGGTGTCCTGAATGCTTTAAATGCATTGCTAGGGTGTTATGGGTGATCGCAAAGTGGACCGTATCAAAAGTAACCACGTGACATTGTGGTCTGTAGACATGACCTTAATGTATTTATTGCACTGACCAGATGAAATCGAGTCAAATCTCTTATTTGCACTTTATAATCAACCAATGGTAAGTATGCATTTTATAGTACCATTGCGGTTGATGCGTGTGGCCCTGGACCTTAAATACATTTTTTTGATTGTATTACATGTATTACATGTCTTTTTTTATTTAGATTTACGCATAATCTAAATAAAGTTTTCCATTGATGTAAAAACATGTGCAAAAAAATATAAATGACCATTAAATATTGCCATTTAACATTTAACATTACTAATCAAACATGAAGTTTATATTGAAGCATGCATTTATGATAGAAAATTTACAAAATATCTCCAAGGATCATGATCTTTACTTAATATCCTAATGATTTTCAGTATAAAAGAAAAATCTATAATTCTAACCTACACAATGTATTTTTGGCTATAGCTACAAACAAACCCCAGCGACTGTGGGTCAGGGTCACACGCAGCCATTAACAGCCATTTTAATAAGCGATCGCCATCAGAAAAACTTTCATTTTTATATTAAAACAGCTATTTGATATTAAAGTGCATCTATTTTCCCCACTGCGAAGTTGAAGGAGCGCCGGACCGGACCGGGTGTTATTTCATAGGGATGTGATGATGTCACAGCTGCTGACAGATCAGGTGGCATTAGTGATGAAACAATGCTTAGCGAGGAACAGTGTTAGGGTTACAGATAACATCACCGCGGCTTTATTTAGGTGGGAAAACATACCACTGTAAACCTAGCAGACATATATGTCTAGCATCAATACCTCAGGAGCGCAGAGAAGGGCGGAAACATATATCGCAGCAAGAGTCAGGGCTAGCTAAAACAGTCCTGTCTGTTGCCCTGATGTGGTTCATTAAGCCCTTTTTTTCCTATATACGTATTAGTGCTGTCAAATGATTAATCACATGCAAAATAGTTTTTGTAAATATTTACATGTATATACATTCATATGTAGTTTAGTAAAACGATTAATTGTGATTAATTACAAATAAAAACGAATTAAAAAAATGTGTTTACATAATATGCGCCTTTTATTAAACACATTGTGTATATATAAAAACATGTATAAATTTAAAAATATATATATATTTATAATATAAATTAAACAGAATAGACATGTAAATATTTTCAAGATATATAACGTATTTGTGTGTATTTATATATAAATAATATACACAGTACAAAAACATATATTATGTCAACAAAAATAGTTATATTGGATGCGATTAATCCCTTGACAGCATGCATTTCTGGTATATCTGTTATAGCCTTTATGAGGTAAGATACACCTGAGATAATAAATGATCATCACTCACAAGGATTTGGAAGCCATAGTTCCTCTGAACTGGGAATTCGGTCACATCGTAGCACGTCGACAGATCGATCTCTCCGTCCAGATCAGAGGCCTGAGAAACGTTAGAGACATTGTTAAACAGTCACTAGTAAACAAAAAGACTAGTATAAAGGCTGATGAAAACGCGTACCTCCTCAGCGATGGAGTCGCGGTAGAACCTCAGGCTCTGATCGGTCAGAACAAACCAGTGTTTCTTCCACTGAGCGACAGAAGAAGAACAAACCTTTTGAATAACCTCCATATTAAATATTCAAAAATCACTGAAGCACAAGGCCGTCAATTCCTGGCTGTTTTTTGAAGAAATCGTTTTACTCACCAATCCATCTTCGTACAGCTTGGTCATCCATCCTTTCTTAAAATTAAGCAGGTCCGGCTGAAAATAAAAGATGGAATTAATAAACTGCCAATAAATAAATAAATGTTTTAAAGCAGGGACAGCTTATTTAAAATATTCAATGAAAAATACTTTGAAAAAGTACTTTTTAAAACTCCAATCCAGTCTGACGCTCATTCAATTTATTCCTATAATTCACATTTAAAAAAGAGTCTTGCTCACTATTTTTATGATTTTTAAAGTATATTTTGCCTTTTAAATAAAGCCGGTTTATTTGGCTCAATAATTAAAACTTTTTTTTTCCCACATACAAATAGAGAACACAGTCCATTAGAAAAAAATAATCATATCTTGCAAGATTTAAGTTCGCCATTCATGATCTACTATATAAAAAGGGTTTCGGAAATGTTGTTTTAAAAAACCCTTTATGCAATTAGCAACATAAAAATACTTTTGAATATGACATTTGGGAGTTAGGATATCTTGAACAAACAATAATGTAACTCATTCATTAAATGTGCTAGCAATCAGTACAACGTGCTGCAAGAAATATGGAAAATAATAAAACTTTATATTCAAAAGAGCCTCATAAAACCACCTCCTGAAACAATCTGATACAGGCAGGGGTACCTCACAAAGCCGTGAACAAACCTAAAATATCACGACTGATAATAATACAAACCCTCTACCGTCCACCAGGCCGGGCTGGGATCGGCGCCACCGGCCGCTTGCTAGTTAGCCGTTAGGTTCACAGTACCTTAGTCTTGTTGAGTTTCATCTGTGACCTGTTCTTCACACGCTTCTGACTCACATGTCGTCTTTCTGTGTGTATGAACATGAATCTGTGTTCTCGTGTGCGTGTGTGTGTGCGTGTGTGTGTGTTTGGGCATGTGTCTCTGGTCCTAACACTCGAGCGAATGCTATTTATAATCGGGGGCGGTGTAGTGGTTCTGGGTTGGGTTTGCATGAACGAAGTACTAACAGCTGAAACACTCTTAGACAGCCCTGCAGTCCCTTATAAATAATTAGGCTGTGTTCTTGAGAGTAATTAACTATGGAAGCATATTTTGCAAACGCACTTTAGTTTGGTCAGTTTCACTTGCACACCTATTTCACTTTAAAAAATGTTGCACGGGGATTTTTAACTTTGCGTGTAATGCAATATAATTGTCATCAACAATGTGAAGGTGAACTATATGTTCTGAAAATAATACAGTGGTAGACTTTTGCATCTTAATAAAATGCTGCGACGCAGAAAAGGAAAGCTGATCCAGAGGTCAGTCTTCGGTCATGCACATCACTCTTCATAGGCCTCCTTTGGGATCTTACAATGTTTATCTACATTACAACATGACACACTCATGCGCGAATGATTTCCGACTAAAGTGATACATTAAAATTTAGAGGAAGAACAAACTGTGACGATGATGATGATGATACTGAATGATGTGGCAGCGTTTGAAATGAAACTCACCTTATTCTTAAAAAAATAAATGAATAAATACAATTCTGTTTACCAAAAATGTACACATTTAATTTTTGATTTGCGTACTATATTTTGAATTAAAATATATATTTTTTAAATAACACATAAAAAT
This sequence comes from Puntigrus tetrazona, assembly GCF_018831695.1. Taxonomy (NCBI): domain Eukaryota; kingdom Metazoa; phylum Chordata; class Actinopteri; order Cypriniformes; family Cyprinidae; genus Puntigrus; species Puntigrus tetrazona. The sequence continues at coordinate 4,036,526 of NC_056722.1, read as the reverse complement.
AATCTTTATACCTTTGTCACGCATCATAACCGGTACTATGATATAATTAGTGCAGTCCAAAATACATTTTTGCACACATACGCTGTATGCATTTTGAAATGTCTACATATACCTACATCTATATAATTTTGATTCTAAATAAACATTAATAATATAATTAATAAAATAATAAAAAAGGAAAAATATGCATTCATTAGTGTATATTTATATATACATAAAAATATACACTGTACACACACACATATATATATATATATATATATATATATATATATGATGTATACAAAACTTAATTGTATGACTGCGCTAGATATAATGCATTTTCATATACAATATTGCAATTACAAAGTCTTGTCAATTATAGCCATAATTAAAAGATGCATGTTATGTATGTAATCTTACAGTCATGAGTGTCTCTGTGGCTCTGCGATCCAGACTTTTGGCCCTGCGATAACCAGCTAGTGAAGAAATCTCATCAGTCCGGCCTTTAGCTGAATCCAGCGAGAAGTCCTGTAACAGATTACGAAAGAAATTAAAAATGAAGTGAAATCAAAGAAATGTTGCTCCAATCTGGTTGGATGAGACTGGAATCTCTAAGAACTGGTTCACTAGGCAATTCACTGAACATTATTCATTCCTGTACACCGCTATGCTGCAATTTATACATCAGTTTCACCAGACGCAGAGTTGAATCTGAAGGAAAAAATGAGATAAGTACTTGTTTTTGATTAGAGAGACGTTTCTCATGGCGTCCTGCTCTCTGATTGGCTGTTTTAGAATAAGAAGGGGCGGGGTCTGTTGAAGAAGTAGTTGTGTCCATTTGCTCCGGAGCGCCGGCAGCGTCATGAGACTCAAATCTCTCGATGACCTGCGAACGTCTGCTGCAAAAAACACACACAGAGAGGTCAGCAGAGAAACGACGGGGAAATATAGCATAAACGCATGCTTTCCTTTTAGCACAGATCTTCATACTCTACTCCAAAGTGATTCCTTACATGTGACCCTGGACCACAAAATGCAATTATTTAAATAAAATATTCATAAATAAGCTTTCCACTGATGTATGGTTTGTTATGACGGGTCAATATTTGGCCGAGACACAACTGAGAGTGCTAAAAATGTCAAAGTCTAGTTATTCGTAAAAGTTTTAGCAATGCACATTACTAATAAAAAATGAAGTTTTAATATATTTATGGTAGAAAACAAGAATGGGACATGGTCTTTACTTAACATCCTAATGATTTTTGGTATATATATAAAAAAAGAAATCTATAATTTTGACCCATGCAATGTATTTTTGAGATTTAAGGTTTTGTGATCAAGGGTCACATTATAAACTGAGTTAAAGGCATTAATTCATTAGAGGCGTAAGGCATATGGCTCTTTTTTTACATTTTGATACATTTTTAATTATTTTGAAATCTAATTAAATCTTAATTTTCCACAATAAATAAAGCGATGAATGCAATCCACATTTCGTCCAAACACTGCAGGATGTTTACATCTACCGAGGAAGGATGCTGGAGAATACAATTTCATGGAAAGATGGAGAAAAAAACCCCCACTTCCTCTGTTCATTTCTGATCAGTCAGCTGAAACCGACCGTCGTGAATGACCTCAACACTGTGATAAATCGAACAGGAAATGGGTTGTTGTTTTCCCTCTATTATCACGTTAAAAGCTCCCGACTGCATCGGTTTTAATGAATTACACTCAAGCTGATGTAATCTAATTATATCAAATTAGTAGTTCAATATTTTTTGGCATGTACTGCTGCGCCATTTCCTCAAGAGTTTTTAGTGTTTGAAGCTGTAAGGCTTTTCTCTTTGACTATCTGAGATGTTGTGGTTTTTGTTTGACATGATGAACTGTGTGGTTTATAAGAGCAGATGGTAGAGCAGAGGGACAGACGACAGGAAACCAGCGACAACAGCCATGAGCAGAACCCCAGACAGCAATCAGTCTTTGTCCCGGTGAACACCCATGTGTTAGTACGAATAATTCATCTTTTACACCTGTTTCACACCGAAATAAGGCAGCAGCATGCATGCCTCGTTTCACAGCATTTCTGATGCACACCACTGAAATAATTCCTAAAAATACATCGCTTTATTTAAAATAGATAAATCTATTTTAAATCTATTAATCTAATAAATCTATTTTATAAAGCAATACATCCTATAACCATCAAAATAAAATTTCATATGATACATTATCATATATGCAATACTTCACTTCTAAAAAATCTTGTAATTTATAGCAATAAATTAAAATTATAATTTATTCAAAAAATTTAATTATAAAAGAAATTAGATAAATTACATTTTAAAATATATTCAAATTAAGTTTCCAGATTTTTATTAAAAGGAACTGCACTCATATAAAACCTTTTATCTATTTATTTTGCACTAAACATTGCACATATGTATAGGAAAATAAACATTTTAATTCGGAAAGAAATAATGGCATTTTTCAATGCATATTACATTTCGAAATGAATCATGCTAACATGCGCTTTCATAATAAACCGCTTAATTGTCTATGCATCACTTTGCTGTTTAGGTGGCCAAAATACGTATGTGCTGCTTGTGGTGTGAAAAAGGTGTTTGGTTTTATGTCTCTGATTTTTTGATGTGCGTGTCTGTTATAGTTTGGCCCCAGCGGGTGGAATGAAAGTAAGCAGTGGGCGTGTCAGTGGGCGTGGCAGGGCGTGGCACAGGGCAGGAAGTGCAGAGTTTCGGAAGAATGCCTGAAAAAGAGAAGAAACAGATCAAATGAAAAGCAAAAAAGAGCACGAGAGAGAAAAGGAAAACAGCGCGGAACCTTTTAAAATCACAGACACAGAACTGAACAGCGCAGCATTCAGGACTGCATTGAGATTTCAACAAAATGGAAGAGAGATTAGGCTGGAAGTTCAGTTCTACACAGCACTCACTAGGTGGCGCTAAAGCTGCAAGAATGAGATGAATGTCGCGGTTCTGAGTGCTAAAGGCACAGCGGTTTCATGACTCGAGTGTCATTGACAGGTTTTTCCTGCCGGCTCCAGCAGGTGGAGATATAACCTCCGCGCTCGTAAACACAGCAGGCGTGTTGGCTCGGACTGCACGAGCAGATTGTGTTTATACTGCAGGGGAAGTAGCTGCGTCTCTTTAGTTCTCTGTTCAGAACCGTCTCTCCTCGGTTACAGTCAGACTATGAACTAGGCTAATGAGGCTATAAAACAAAGACGTCTCTTAACAAACACTTTAAATGCGTGTGTGATTGGCTCTGGTACAAACTCTGATGACTTCTCTACCTAGACAGCATTTTTAGGCATCATGAGCACAGTACTGATAATAGATACAGTATCCTTTCACATTAATTAAATGACATGATGATTATACACTTACAACACAGCTGAAAATACAGACTTTAAATGCAACATCATCACATATTTGGGTGTGCTGCTTATTTTGTGCCAATTAGAGCATCAAGTAATTAACTTAACTACATGCTAGTAACACAATTAATTCCCTCCTGGTTTTCTTCTATTAGATTAAACTGAGCAAAATAGATGGACTTTAAAAAATACAGAATGAGCGATTTAACCAAGCATTTGTGTAGACTATGCTATTAATTGGTATTACTTGTTAATATTCATTTCATTATTCGTAATATTAATATTGATATTAATCTTAGATATTGAATACATTTATTAGGTAAGCCTAAAATATTTATGCTTTTTAATAAAACGGTTAACTCTATCTAAAAAAAACTAAACAAATTCTAAAAACGCCCGGACTGCATATTCAGTTTAGTGAACAAGCCAATGCCCGAGAGTGATGTAACCTAGTAAGTAAACAGACCAGACAGAAGGCTGTTTGAATGCTAAGTGATCTTCCCAAGCAATCCAGTATGTGAATGTTTAAAACAACATGAGCCACACAAAATTAAGTTGTCAACGCAACTGATATCCGAAATAGTAAGAAAGCGCTGCCTTGTTTACATTTCATTCTCGTATATCTGGTATATCCTTGTTTATATTTATCGAATATTTAATACTGATAGACGCTGATAGTCTCCAGATCTTTGTATCTAGTTATCCGGTTCTAGTCGGTATCTAGTTCTTAAAGTGATAGTTCGTCCAAAAATGAAAATTTGATGTTTATCTGCTTACCCTCAGTGAACGCGAGATGTAGGCGACTTTGTTTCTTCAGTAGAACACAAAGAAAGATTTGTAACTCAAATTGTTGCAGTCTGTCAGTCACATAAAAGCGTCTGCTAAATGACTAAATGTAAATATAATGGACACACAATTTTTGAGAGTAAAAAAAAAAAAAAAACATGTACAGACAAATCAGTACTAAACTCTGCGGCAGTTTCTAAGGAGGAATCTACGTGTATATATCTACACAAGGATGTTGTGAATGAGCTCTGGACATTGTGGTGTATCAGAGCTAAAAAATTATGTAAATACTGTTCGGCTTCTTGCACAGAGAACCGATTGTATCATGTCTTAGGACATCAATGTATCGTAACGAGCCGCAGGGTTTAATTGTGATTGGTCTGCATGCTTTTTTTGCTCTTAAAAGATTGTGTGCCCATTATATGACTGACCGCAACAGTTTGAGTTAAAAATCCTTGTTTGTGTTCTACTAAAGAAACAAAGTCACCTACATCTTGTGAGCCCATCAAATTTAAATTTTTGGATGAGCCATAAGCGTGCCAATTACACCCAGTTTTCCAAACCAGTTATTATAAAGATGCCGTGTAAGAAGATAGGGTTTGAAACCGAGCGCTTGCGTGTGAATGTAACTGTACAAGGTCATCACCTTCGTTCACGTCCGAACAGCCGCTCCACTTCCTCCCTGCCTGGGCTCCTCGTGCGCACTCGCAGCTCCTGCCGTTTCTGGCTGGACCGGTACGCATCCCGGTGACTGAGTCTCCGCGCCCGGGGCACGTCGGCCAGGGCGGCATAGCCCTGCCCGCCTCGCCCCGCCCTGCCCGAGGCTCCGCCCACACGGCTCTCCGGACCCTGCTCAGAGTCTAAAGAGCTCTGAGAGGAGGACAGGGACGATGGGAGGACGTTTGCGTGCGCGTTCGGACCGGAGAGCCGTTCTGGGCTGGGAAGGCGGCCGAGGGTCGCATCCGACGAGGCTGGAACGTGCTCCTCTGATTTGCCGAGTCTCTGTGTTTTGTGTTTGTGAGCGCAGGCGTTGTGTGCGACGCCGTCAGTCTGTGTGCTAGCAGCGCTGTGCGGGTCATGTGACGTGTGCTTGTGCGAGCTGAAGAGCTCGTGATCGAAAGAGAGATACCTTGAGCGAGAGGAAGAGGAAGAAGAAAGCTGTGGTGGTGAAGGCTCTTGCTCCTGCTGGTGATGATGCTGTCGTTCTTCATCTTCTTCGGGTTTGGGTTTCTCCAGTGAAAAATAGCCGCTCTCTACCCGCGGTTTGCTACCAACACTCACGTTTCCTGCATCTGACCGTGAGAAAGAATGAAAAGTCACACTCCGGTCCTTTATAAAAATACACCACGTTACTAAACGAATTTGGGATCCCTTTCAAACCAGTGACTTTTTAAAAATCTGTCATTACAAGAGCGGTGACTAACACTAAGTCACCGCGGTTTTATTAAGGTAACAATCACTGTAGTATTTTGTCGGAAATGATGGTTACTGTGGTTTTTGTGAGGCCAGTGAGCAAATGTAATTAACCGTTCTTTGATGCGTTTACCCAGAAATCCGAGGTCAAGTGACTGTATTATGTGTGAAGTAGACATTTTCCTTTAAGGCCCGAAAAGCCAGCTTTTATAATCGCATGTATTGAACGTGATGGCATGTCATCCCTGCAGTCAGAGCACATACAAGATTTAATGAAGAAAAATACGAGCGAAACTCACCACCACAACACCATACTTTTTTAGCGGCCTTGGTTCAACAAGCATTTTTCTCATTCATATCTCCCATGGGGATTTTTTAAAAACTCTTTGTTTAAAAGTTACAAGCCGCGAGTCGAGCCAGATTGACATAAATAATAAAGTACTGGATAAAATAGGGAAAAGAACAGGAAAAGAACAACAATCTGTGAATGACAGGCGATAAATAAATGGATAGATAAACTATTCATTTAAAGAGTGTTTAACATATTTAACGCTAATCGTTATATTTACATATATTTAAGTACTTTGAGAGTATAGGGAGACTGTAGAGAGTGGACTGCTGCGTCACACAAATATTAGTAGTTTTTTTATAATTATTAATTACTCGAGCTCATGTTCTTTCCAACCTGTAAGACCTTCGTTCATCTTCAGAATGCAAATTAAGATATTTTTGATGAATTTAAAATATGTTTTGTGGATTTTTTTTTAACGTCTGGCTCCCAGGTTCACACGGCATGACCCGTAACCTTGTTTTTGTTCATTTCTAATGAATTGTGTGTGTTGGTACCGAGCTGACTCAGGCTGCCGGTGCTGCAGCTTGTGGGTAAAGTGGCTCGGCTCCACGTCTCCTCCTGCCACAGGGTGGCCCGAGTAGAGGGCACTCGCTCTGCGTGAGCTATAGTGCTGGGGAGACACACCATACTGCTGCTGCTGCTGGTACTGGTGACCGTCACCTTCGCGGGACCCGGTTCCTGAACACAGAGGAAGAAAGAGAGAGCCATACAGACGAGCATAATATTTAACCAAGAACAAAGAGCTCTTTGATGTCAAAAACACCTGTGTGTGCGCGCAGACAGAAACGCGCACGAATGTAACTGTCTAAACTTGCAGGCCGATAACAAATGAGCTATTGTGGCATGATTTCACACACACACGCCGATTTACGCTCAGCACCACGCCCAACACTAAACACACACTCGCAGATTAGAGTCTGTGTCTTTCCTGCTTCCACCTGACCGCCCGGTAATACCTTTTTGATTAAATCATAAAGTTGCATTTTTCTGCATCAAACCGAACGCATGCCTGCACGAGCCACCCAGCGTCCCAGCAGAAGTACACACACACACACACACACACACACACACACACACACACACACATGAATCATTTACAGTGAGGTTCAAATTCCTGCCAATCAGTTATCGGTCATCTCAAGAACACCCAGAATTCGTGAATTGATCAGATCCCTGTACTGCCCTGTACTGATTGGTTTGATCAAGCTGGTTCTGGACTTACAATAAACCCACTGATGTTCTGCTGGGAGCACGATAAATCAGCAGCCTGACAAAACACAGGTCATGAGGTCAGAGCAGAGCAAACCTATGCCAATGATACAAATACAATCGGTTTAAAACACGTGATTGATGTGTTAGAGGACTGGCAATAAAATAAACAATAACCAAAAAAGACCTTGCTAAGAGTAAATGGCTGAGGAAAAAAAGCTACATAAAAATATTTTGAAAAACAAATAATTAAATGATGATAGGAAAAAAATAGGTCGAAGAACATCATGAAATATTTTTTCTGATTTTTTAAAGGACAAAATATATGCGTGTATGATACATGAATCAAAAAATAGCATAAAATATCTTTTTACATAAATTTATGTTCTAGAAAAAAAAAAAAAATCAACCTATAATGTAGTTATAAGAAAATTAAACATAAAACATAACATAAAAACAATGTTTAGGATTTCTGAGATTTAGGAGCTTCAAAATATATGTATGCATACGAATCATGCATGTATGCAAAATATAGAAACTGACTTTAGGATGAACATTTCCCCTAATTTGTGAATTTGTGTGGTTTTCCAAGTAGTCCTGTGTCACAAAATCCTGCTTGGTAGATCAAAACACTAGCTCATAAACCATCGTATCTACGGACTAGAAATAAGGCTTTTTCTGAGCTACCTGTGCATGAAGAAGAAGAAGAAGAAGAAGAAACCTCCAGAGTAGACTCCTTTTGCAGTCATTCTCCAAATGAGATGAGTGTAAAAGTTTGTACTTCAGGAATGAAACAAATCTCACGCTTTGCACGGCAAAACTCAAAACACACCTCAGTTCTATCCTAATACATTTCTATAACTAATACATTTAACGCCGGTCTAGTCCCATCTCATTCATTCAGGTCTAGTGCTGCTTTCGCTGGAGGACCCACACAGCTCTCCAGGAACAAAAACGGTGCTTTACTGAAAAACAACGCTTGCTGGTTTATCTGGAGAAAGCTAAAACCCGAAACGTTTTAATGGCGTGGGTACCTGCGGCGTTGGCGTTTCCACTTTCCGTTTCTTCTTCTGGTTTTGTTTGTTGGTTCGTGGGAACACCATCAGCGCCTCCTGCCACCTTCAGACACAAACAATTTGGGAATTATTTCAAAACACCAATTAGTTAGTAACTGCTTATGTAATTACATAGTCTGCAATGCGTGCATCTCGCTAATTACGATCAGTGAGTGATCTCGTTAGTCACCACTTCACTTATTAATGTCTAACGCCAAACGAATTTTATATGTTCATAAAACAAAAAACTTCATTCAGCAAGCGATACTGATGGATCTATGACAAACCGCTTGTGATATTCCACATTTGTACGTCACTTTGGATAAAAGCGTCTGCTAAATGAGTAAATGTTAATGATTAAATGCATCAAAGTCGCAATTAAATCTTAAATAGTTCAAAGAGAGAACGTGCAGAAGAAATGAAAGGGAAAAGATTTGGGTGTTAAATTGACATTTTTGCCCCTTTAGAAGCTCATAATATCAATACGGCGCGCATAATCATTAAATATCTGATGATAAACCCGTGAGATATCAACCGCTCTTCATCTGCGACTCACCCATGTATGATCTCTTTGCTCTCAGCACGTATGTAATGGTCTTTGTCCGGCGTGCAGATGCACAGCGAGTGTTTCTGACCCGTCCGGCTCTCACCGTCCACAACATCCACACACTGATTCAGGTTTATGGTGCCCTGTGGAAGAGTGCTGGCCTGAAACACACGCAGCAGATCCATCAACGAACCGCACCGTTTCAAGCATTGGTAATAATCGTAAATGTTTCTTGAGCAGCATGTCAGACTGATTTCTGAAGGATCATGCGACACTGAACACTGCTTACAAATACAGCTCTGATCACAGGAGTAAACTCAATTTTAATATAGAAAACGGTTTTAAACTGTAAATAATATGTCTGCTTTGAGGTAGTTTTAATCAAATAAACGCAGCCTTAGGGAGCATTCAGAAACTTGCTTTAAACTGCACTTCAAGCGAAATATATCCTTTCACGTGTGTTATGTTTGATTTTAATCACCAAGTATGTCTAAATAAATACTGGCATGAATAATGAAACCTCCAATTCATCATTTGACAAAGTCAAAGGCAAAGATGTGTGTGTTTACTCTGGTATGGTTTGAGGAATGATTTATAAATTGCATAAAAAAAAAAAAGAGAGAGTATTCTTTTAGAAATATGGTTGGGTTACATCAATTAGAATTGGCTTCATACCGAATCTACAGACGTCTACATGCTCACTTCGGTGGCCAAGTAAATGAGTGTGTGTTTGTGTAAACGTGTGCCGCATGACCTCCCTTTACACACGCCACGAAAACACCACAAACCGGTTCATTGTCCCCGTGTTTCTGTCATTCCCCGATGAACCTCCTCCGACAATCTCATCCAAGTTCCTCTTTCACAACATCTCTCGATATTTTACTTCTTGTTCATGACGGGTTGCAAAATTCCTACTTTGTTGTGCAGCCAGCTCGCGCACACGCACACACACACACACGCACACACACACACACGCACACACACACACACACACACACACACACACACACACACACACACACACACACACACACACACACACACGCACACACACACACACACACACACACACACACACGCACACACACACACACACACACACACACACACACACAGACACGCACACAATAACTCTTTCAAAGGGAAAGACTGACACACACAGAAACAGTGACCAAGCAACACACACATACTCATCAGAAATTTGGAAAGACGAGCAACACAAAACCCTGAAAAAGACAGGCGTTTCTTTTCAAAGCTGAGTTTCCAGCTTCCTTTTAATCGCTTGTTTACCGTGTTTCACTTCGCTGCCGCTGTTAAACGCGCTTGTTTGTTTTAAAACCACTGATGACATGATGTGATGACAGCAGAGGTGCAGATAAGGCTGCTGAGGCATCATGGGAGAAATTTAAGTTCCATAAAAGAGACATCATGCATTTTTAAAGGAAGGGGGGGGTTTAGTCCCTGTAATCATCCCAGCAGGGTTCACTCGCAGTCAGAAAAACCTCTTTAACCTCCTTGACATGTGGCCTAACCAAACCTAACATCTATCAGCTGCTTGCTTTCTGCTTTTCAGAGCGAAATCAACTGCTTCATATTTTATATTTATCAGTGCTGTCAAATGATTGTGATTATTTGCATCCAAAATAAAAGTTTTTGCTTACATATATATATTTTATATATGCATATACACAAACATGCATGAATACGGTAAAAATGTTATGCTTATATATTAAATATATTTATATATATTAGAAAATATCTATATAAATGTATAAACAGTTAAAACCTTTTTTTTGAATGTGATTAATTGCACTTAATGATTTGACAGCACTAGTATTTATCCAAAACACTGTTCACAACATACATTGAACTGTTTACATTCTAACTAAATGTTATGTTACTCATATTTGCAGAACAGAGTTCCTCGAGCTCAAATATTGTGTTTGACTTCTGCCCTCTATTTACTGCCAGACTAGTTCCATCTAACTAACAACTCATATATCATTATACATTTAAAATTAAAGAGAAAGAGAGAGAGAGAGAGAGATGACATTTATATATGAAGCCATTTGAAAGTATATGAGGTCCTGAAGTTCTTACAAATTCATTTTTAAAGTTTACATATTCTATGTAAGCCATTATTAAGCTCATGTACAAGAATTAATTTTTTTTTATAATTTCACTTCAAAAAATAACTAAAAAAGGTGAATCTTACTTAAATGTCAGCTGCACATAGAATCCTTATCTAGATCAGTGATTCATCAACTGAAAACCATTGACCTAAAATATTTTTTCTGATGTGCCACTGACATTTTAATTCTTTTTAAAATGATTTAACAAGTTAAATTAAATATACATTGTGGTCACGCTTCATTTATAGTCCAATTTCCCTCTATTAGCTAATATTACTACATATTTTGCCTCACTAAACAAAGTCGCTTCTTATTAACAGTTAATTAGAAAGTTATTACGTTTAGATATGGGTTAGGGTTAAGATATCTAAAATATGGCCATGTAAAAAAAGGCATTAATAAGTGCTTAATAAGTACCAATCAACAACCGGTGAGAATCAGTGTTACCTAGATCTTATTAAATCATTTTCACGAATAATCTGCTTTTCATCAGCTTGCAAACTAAACGGTTGGTAAACTAGGAAAAGAAAGACATGAGAATGAAGTGGGAACACTGCGATGATGATAAATGGCATTAAAACTCCTCTGCGTCCCGTTGTCTTTAGAGAGGTGCCTCTGGGAAAGCTGCCCGACTGACTGAGCGTTTTACACAACACAAAGAGACTGCTGAATCTGTGTTCAGCAAACCCATGCCCACAGCTTCAGCTTTAACCCTCGACCGGCCCACGGGTCAGCATCAGGGGAGCGCTCTGGTGGACCGG
>NC_056722.1:4009892-4022392 GCF_018831695.1 Puntigrus tetrazona | reverse complement strand
TATAGTCTACAAGTCACACGCACTGCTTTCTTTGATGCTTTTATCAGGGCTCAAATGAATAAAAAATCCCTGGTAGCCAAAAAACGTATGCAACTAAAAAAAGACAGCGGCTTCGATTCATTGCGGACAAATGAGCATGATCAAAAACTTCTGTTACGGTGTGTCAAGAGAGTAATGGGCCACGGATTGTGAATCACAGAAAGTATCTGTGGTCTGATTAACATTAATGACACAGACAGCAGCGAGTTTTTATAGACTGCTGCCCCTTTAAATCTGACTGCATGGATCCAACATAATGACAAACATGAGGTTTCTTCTTTTCGCTGTTTGCATTCGTGTATGACATAATCGACTGCGTTTACACAAATGCTTGCCGAGACAGGTATCTCGAGATAATCGTGTGTGTGTGTGTATCTCCATTCAAGATGCAGAAGAGGAATCGATTCGCGATTTTGCATGACTGAGTGCATGCAACAAACTGAAAATTATTGCTACCCTTTGAAGCCTTGTCGTATCGCATTGCTGTTAATGTTTAATATCAAAGTGGTACGAGATTATGGGAAACAACTAAGGTCAAAAGTAATCTAGAAGCAGTTGGATTACGAGGTGTAATGTAATGGACTATGCTACTAACTACAATTTTTGTCATGTATTTTGCAATCAGTAAGGGAGCAGCCAACAATCTGTGAACGATCTACCCAGAAAGGGTCACCATTCACTCCTTCTTTCCTGCCTGCGATGTCCATCAATCACGGCCTTATTTCAGTTGTGTCGAGTTAAACACGGCGTCCGACTACAGTCCGTATCTGCAGGAGAATATCGTCCCTCCCTTGTCAAACACTTCTTATTTGCCCTTCTTTCTCTCTCTCTGCTGCGAGCACTTCTCAAGAACGAGAGATCCCAGTCGTGTGTACATTTATCTCTGTTCCTGGATGTCTGAGTGTAGGAGGGAAGTGGGCACAGATGGATTGTGGGTAGCTTTCGGATGTAGCGCCGCTTCACCCACCCACATGCATGCTCGCACAGAGATCATCATCATCATCATCATGCGAGGCCGGGTCGGACTTGGCCTTCCTGCGTGCGGTAACGACGGACTTTATGCTCATGCGGTTCCAGACACGCACTTAGGTAAACAAACACACACACACACACACAAAAAGGCTCACGATCACGTGTGGGCTGAAGTGGTGCTTAATAACAATCACAAACACGCACGAATGCAAATGAAGCCAAACGGCTTTTCATCCTTCATGCTGCTCTTTATGCGTCCATCACTCATCGCTCTCCGAGAGAAAGAGACATGAAAGAGGATGAGATGAGCCAACAGACGAGGAGGAAGCGCACAGCTATCAGCTGAAAAAACACCTCTGTATATGAAAGCCTTTTAATGATATTCGATATATATATATATATATATATATATATACACCTCAGGACTGAGTCATTTGGTCTGAAATAGACTCAATTAAATGCTTTGTTTTGTGAGAAAATCCCTAACTTCAGCCATCGTTGCAAAGACGATTCAGATATTCCTGGTTTAATACAAACAATCCCATTTGTGGGGTTAATTAACAGGTAAATTAACTGCAACGTATTTAAAAAATAAAAATAATAATCTGGTTTACAGTGAATGGACAATCTGTAATGTTTAAGTAATACATTTTTCGATATTAAATCCCCAAAACATTAACATAAAAAAAAATAAACACCTAAAAGACCATTAAAGGACAAAAATAAAGCTGAAATAATACACAGAATGTTTTTTTTTTTTTTTTTATAAAACTAAAAGCTTTATATTTTAATAACTCTAACATCGCCCCCATTCACATCCAGAGTAACCCAGATTTTGTTTTGTTTTTTTAAAGAAAAGCAAGGACAAGCTGAACTTGTATTGAATCTCTTTAAAATATTAAATGAAAGAAACACCGTCAGATGGAGTAATAATCCAACACGCTGCGCGCTAAATGAAGCAGAATGCCATTAGGAACATCACGTCCAACCATGAATTCCCGAACCCAGCCATATTATGCCAAACAAAGCGTATATAAACACACACAACATACAACAGACAGGCAGCTACATAAACACCCCGAAGGTCCGTCCACACAGAGCCGCCCGCCCACATACTGCAGACAGAACACGGCAACAAGTACACAGTAAACCGAGACATAGTACACACTCACCATGTCGTCCAGCGCGTAACGCAGTAGTCCATGTTCATACAGGAGGAAGAAACGCCTCTGCCATTTCTGCAAAGAAGAAATTGAGACCGCATGAGTGAAAAAGCACGTTCACGTTGTAGTCTGAAATTAGTGCCTTTATTTGATTTTTTTTAATATATAAATTATAATGTATATATATCACCGGGCAGGTTGATTTACAGAAGTGGTGGCATTTTAATTAATAAACATTTTCTGTTTTCAAAATACTTTTGCAATTCATTTTATTCACTAATTATTGCATACGCAATTTTGCCACTAAATGGTATTTTATACATTTATTTATTAACTTTGGGCATGAGCAACAGCCATTTGTTTGACCGCCACATCCTACACGTACGTACTTGTATATGCTACATATACTGTGGGTTATTTTTATCAACTTTCCGTCTTGTTTGTCAATCTGTGATTTCCTGTTTGCTGTCGAATTGTTTCCCATCCCACAAACTCCCTCTCCTGCTGTTTCTCACGAGTTCAGCTTGAGAGAGAACGAGAGTGAGTCAGCGACTCCACGGCCCCCTCAAACACACACACACACACACACACACACACACACACTTGACTCGCTCGTCCCCTAACAAGCATGAATACTGTACAGTAAACACGCACGCAGACGGACAGCAATCTCTTCACAATGTGTGATGCTGTGACGGTAGAGAATCAATTCCGTTCTTTTGTTGAATTAAATATTTCGTAACATCTAGTATGTTCGTGAATATATATTAAACTGCACTAATCATCAAAATTCATCCTTCATGTTTAAGATCAACTTTATGTTTGAGGTTCCAGAGACCCAATGGCAAAATATATATTTATATTAATAAATAATTTTATAATTTATTAGTCAGTTTTTAATTCAAATTTAATGTTTTAATAATTATATATATAATATATATATATATATATATATATATATATATATATATATATATATATATATATATATATATATATATATATATATATATAAAAAATATATAATATATATATATATATATATATATATATATATATATATATATATATATAAATTATTAAAACATTAAATTTGAATTAAAAACTGACTAATAAATTATAAAAGAAACATTCATAAATGGAGTTTTAAAATAACTATAATGTGACTATGCAATAATTACAGCATAAACAAAATCAAGTGATATTTTTATGAATCTTTTTCATTCTTATTTTTAATTTTATTAACAATCACATGCAATTCTGTGTGTCTGTCTATCATTTTGGTCTGAAACATGGACCTGGACTCCTATTAAACCAGGTGCGAACTAAACTCGACTGAACAGCACATTTTGGAACGTCTCTAAAAATAGCGTTTTTCTTAGAAGTTTCCCCCCCCCGAAATGAGTTTGCAAGGTAAAAAGAGCAGAGCTGCATTATAATCCATACGAACCCGTGATCTGTGCAGAGGATTGTCAAAGTTTGTTCCTTCAGGCGCCAGGAGCAGCCATCCACCGTAGATGGGTTTTGCCTGAAACATGCAACAATGAGACCACGATTAAAGACCTATATATATATATAATATAATCCTATACATATTATAACTGTGGTTGGTCACTTTAAATGTCAGTCAGGTGGCTTCTTTTTGTCTGCAATGTGGAACGGACTTCGCTCCCACGGTCTCCCGAGCATCACGCTGGGTATTTTAACATTGTGAAGCACATTTCACCTTTAAAGAAACATGCCAAAGAAAAGCACCAAAACAGGAATAACATCTCTGCATGTGACCCTCCTGTGACTGCACAACAAAGCACCGACGGACGGATTTGTAATATTACAGAAACCTCAAAGAAAGCACGCATGAGGGAAAAATGAAACGCTGGGGGAAAATTAAGGTTCCTCTTCCAAAGCTCAGCAGACTTACTGGTAATCTCAGATAAGTTTCATTTTAGTACCAACTTTGTTATTTGTTTCTCCTTAAATAGAGACGAGAAACCATTTGTGTAATGCTATAAAACAATTTTGATGGCAGTTTTTTTGGCGAATCTCGCCCGGTAGAAACGCGAGCTCGTAAGTGTCCTTCTTTTTCTCCAGAAGCAGGAGACTTCTGTCCGTCTAGGACAAGCAAATGAGATATTAAAGAGATCCCAGTTGATTTTTTTTCTCTCCTAAGGTATGGAAAAGAAAGAGCGAGCAAATGAATGCCAGTTTATCGTCTGGTTAAAGGAATGTCGGTTTGACAACTTGAACGATGGCCCGTGAAAAAAGTCTGAGCGAAAAGAAAAACGTTAGAGAAAAGCGAGGCTCCTCAGATCAAGTGCGAGCGGAAAAAGACAAAACTCATTCTTCTAGTTCTTGCACGGCTTCACCGCGCCGGCCCTTCCAAAAAAATAACGCAATTAATTAAACGGCATGTGCGTAACTTCAGTTTTTTAGTAACCTTAAGCTCAGCACACAAATGCAACCCCTGCTTTGCTGGAGCCTGATGGAAATGAAACGTGCCTAAAGGTTTAAGACTGTGCTTTTCCTTCAGGAAATGCAAATCTAGTTTCTCCTGATCTCCAGCTAATGGGAGACTCTGTGCTCTGGGAAATCAGTGATGAGGAGCGGACAAGGACGCAGAGAGAGAGAGAGAGAGAGAGAGAGAGAGAAGGGCTAATGTAGGCCAGATTTTCCTCTTCAATGGTTAAAGTTTGTTCTGTTTATTTTTACAGCCCCCCTTTTTCTCTCATAACAGCAAAACTGAGCGCCGACTGTCTCACAGTGTGTGTGTGTGTGTGTGTGTGTGTGTGTGTGTGTGTCAAGGGGGAGGGTGGATTCTAATAGCATGACAAAAAGCATGGACATAAGTATGCGTGAAATGAACAACTCGGAAAAACCTGACCAACTGCAGCGAGACAGAAAGAGGGAGCGAGGGACGCCGTCGTCTGACAGACGCTGGGATGTTGTTGCTGGTTTCGTCGAATCCACGCGAATCGATTCTGAACACCGCGGCCGACCGAGGTCTTTTGCGCGGCTTCTTGAAGTATCGCGACGCTTCAGTACAGAATATAACTTTGAATGCAACCATCAAGATCAAAACCGACTTAAGCTGAGATTACAATCGCAATACTCTGACGATTAAGTCATAATATTGCAAGAACGGTGTGGTATTAGTAAAATAAAGTTGCGATATGAATAAAGTTATATGTAGTATGAATATTTTGAGAATGAAGTGCAAAGGTATTCTATTCACTGCAACGATGCTGTTACTTCTATTGTTTTGGGTTTTGATATTACAAAATAATTAACTCAAACACATAATATACTACTTTAATCTCAAAATATTATGATTTCAGTCTTGTCATGCGCCAGCTGCATCCTCACACTATTACTTTATTTTCACATTTTTGACTTCTGAGATTTTAACATTGCGATGCCAAGAAGTAATTGAATTTATTCATAATATAGAGGTCGTATTCAAAACATTACAACTTTAACCTTTCGTTGCCATCACTTTATTCTGTAAACGACAACTTTAATCATAGAAATGCCGTTTACGACTTTATTTGAGCTTGCATTTCTGACTTGGTTTTCACTATGCTGAAAACCTCACCACTTTTTACATTTTTACGTCACTAAAACAACACCGGACACCACTTCCTTCACAAAAAAACAGAACAAAACAACGTAGCAATTTTCCTTTTTTCTTTGGTACATTTGCATCTTCTAATCATTTCTCAATAGAGAAAACGTCCCTTTTTTTTAAATCTTTTTTCGAATCTTCTCATGTGGAAATACGCCGCATCCCTTTACATCAAAAAGACATTCGCTGGGAAGGTTGTGACCTCAAAAAAAAACCCCCGCCTGGTCCACAAACAGAAGGATACGGCTCTTAACATACGACTCCGACTGCCTTAACAGGTACTAAAGACCTGATTCACTTCACTGTCGACTCAATTTTTAAGTGCTTTCTAAAAAAAGACGCTTTGAGGCCGATTTCTCTGGATCTCTCCCTCACGTTCAGAGACACAAGCGCTTGCTTCCACGTCCAAATATTTGGTCTTTCTTTGCTTCATCACTTCGTCCTTTGATAACAATCCAACCTATACAGCGAGACAGATGGCGAACGGACGCTTGGTAATATAGCCGAGACCCAGCTGTGGTCATTTTTTAGGAATACAGTCTGGAAGTGGAAAGCCCCGTGTATCCGCGTGTGGCCTTACCGTAAACCCGCTCTGGAGCTGGAATAAAGCTTAAAATAGCACAAAGATCCGATATGACGCGTATCTCGGTGTACAAACACTAAACCACGCCGCTAAATTGTAAATTAACAGACATATCTAGCCAAACAGGGTCGGTCCTCTTGGACTCGATCAAGGTCACGCGGCGTTGGGTTCGAACCCACAACCTTTCGACTACCAGCCCAGATTTTCAGCCATGCCAAAAACGAGCAGCTTGAGACGTGTCGCTTAACCGCAACGAGCGTCTGCTAACCGGCGTCGTTAATTACTACTAATCGCTAATTAGTCATCTGGCTGACACCTTTACCCAAAGCAGCAGTTCAGCAGAAACGGGTCAGTCCTCCAGGGGTAACCTGAGGCTAAGTGCCTCGATCAAAGCCGTAATGGTAATTAGAATGGATTAACCTCTCTAGGGTTCGAACCTGCAACCTTTCAAGCAACCCTGGGGGGGGTTTATAGTACACTGTTATAGTACATTATTATAACTAATAACAGATGTTATTAGTGATAAACCTCCGGTCTAGTTTCAGGGGGGAAGTCAGGTAAAATGTCAAAAGGTGGTTCAGTATAGTCAAATTCACATTACATACCCATGCCATAAATGTTGCCATATGCATAAACCATGGCTTTTACGTGATGCAACAAAACAGAGGCTTACAAGTCAAAAAACATGGCATTATGGTAAGGCAGCCATACTGGGCTAATAACCATCCTCTAAAATAGGCTGTGCCTCAAATCCTAATGAGCAGCAAAACTTGGACCAAGGTGCCACGTCTAAAAACCATGCTACTTTATTGTTAGTGTGGTTTTGAAGCATTTTGGTGGTTCTCCAGCGCTTCTGCTGGGCTTTAATATAACAGTTACTTCATTATATATCTAATATATACAGTATTTACAATGCATAGTTTTTTTTGTTCCTATATTGCCATGTTTTATCGTATCTAATTTATGTCCAACAATGGCATCCACTTGCAAAAACATTGTATTATGGTAAGGTATTATATATATTATACACACATTTAATTATATTATATATTTATTGTTATTAAAAATTATATATATATATATATATATATATATATATATATATATATATATATATATATATTTTTTTTTATTTATTTATTTTTTATAGTTCCTTCATTATACCCTAGGTATATTCACTATATACAGCATACTATGGTTTGTACCACAGTGCATTGCCGTGATTTTTATCATACTTAATTTTTTTTTTTACAACAATACCACGCCATTACCATTGGTGCATGTCCAAAAATCATAGCAATACGCCAAGTCGTTTATATTTTACTAACTGCCATCACTTCGGACCACGTCTAACAAGCACTATATCGCCACAGTACTTTATTGTTGGCAGTTAGCCTAGCTGTAGTTTTTTCGGTGATTTTGCGGATACGTTACCTGTGTGAAGTCTTCATCACTCAGCAGGTGCGCGTCTCGAGCTTTGAAGCAGTTTTGGCATTTGCTCTTGTTGAAAATATTGGCCTGGAATTTTCGGCAGGCGTTATCTTTCGCAGACGTACTCTGTGCCATGAGTGTGCGTGTGTTTGCGTTCCCGTTTTGCCGTTATTTTAAAAACTGCGCAATAATTCCAGCGGAGAGTCCTCCCCCGCGCGCTGCAGTCCGCCTCATCACAAACTCACTACGATGATTTATTTATGCCCGATAATCACCTGACAGGACCCGGGCTGGGGGGTCGATAATAACACTAACAGTAATAACAATAACAATAACGCTAAAAAACAAAAATAATGACAGAATTTATTTAGCCCAAAAGTTTTAATTTAGCCGAGCTCTCCCGGGTTGATTTCTGAGGGGACCTTCCGCGGTCCCGATCCATGCGCGTCCCCGCTCCCCCCGCAGGCGCACGGGCACGCGCCGATGCGTTAAAGTGCGAGTTCCGAAATAATGTGGCAAACTTATAAAACCACTCCAAGCACACGGTGATGGAGAGGAGGCGTTCACTTTCCACTAGCTCACGGCCCCCGACGAACCTCTCGGAGGTAACGCTACGTGGAGACAACTGTCCAGAAACTCCATGATGCGCTTCGGCGTGTGGATTCTCCCTCGAGTTTCCGCTCCAAAGGCGGATTTTTGTCCGTTTCCCACGGTCACAGCTGATCGCACGGGTCCGGCTGCGCTCTCCACACACACCACACACTCAACACACACGCAAGAATGAAGGGGGCGGGGCACGGCGCAACCGACAGACACCATGAGCCAATCACAGGGAGGGATACGCCTACCGTTTGTAGTCAGCGGACGCAAGCGTCCAATCAGATCGTTCAAAACGCACGTATTTATGGGGAATAACAAGAATCAAGGTAGGTGGACTGCGCAAGTGATAAACCTAAGTTATTTAAACTTACGGATAGGATTTTATACAGATTTAAACTGTGTTTTTAGAGTTTTTCGTCCGGTTGTAAAACGAAAAAGCGCAACATTAAATAATTCATGCGTTATGATTTTTGTTAACTACCCTTGTAACGCCCCCAGTTAGTGACCAATCCTACCTGAGCGGCTCTCCAGTGCCCCCGTTTGGCTTTAACGTAGTATGAGAGCCTGAGGAAAAATATTTGTAATTATACATTATTAATAATACTAGTAGTAGTAGTAGTAGTAGTAGTAGTAATAGTACATAATATCAATTTTTTTTTTTTTTTTTAAAGTAAATGCCATTTAATTTAACTATTTTAATACTAATATTTAAACACTAACTTTATTATTATATTTTTATTTAACATTTTAATTTATAATAAAATAAAAATAGATATATTTACATTATTTTTATTATTATTATTATTATTATTATTATTAGTAGTAGTAGTACATAAAATCAAATTTTTATTTATATATATATATATATATATATATATATATATATATATATATATATATATATATATATATATATATATATATATATATATATATATAAAATTTATTTTAAAAAGTATTTCTTTAGAATATCATTATTCACTATATTCAGACAATTGTTTCCATAAAAATGCTTATATGCTTTTACTTAAGTAGTAATTGAACAAGTTCATTTTAAAAAAGAGCAACATTCTGATCTCTCAGTGTCACAAAACAATTTTTTATTAAAAAAAAAAAAAAACAACTTAAAAGCATTTTGTAAGCAGCCATTCATGCAAGTTCAAAGGCGATGTTAAGATTTCATGATTCGTGAATCTGACCCATTTCACCGTGTTCTTAAAATGACACGACATAATAAATTTACTGACAAACCCTCCGATTTCCTCAAACTAATAGCACAATAACACGGTTCGTTTGTGAAACGCCGGCTTTTAAGAAAAAAACGGATGGATCTGATGTTTGTCTGCCGTTATAAAACAAACGAGTGTCAGAGGTATCTCCATACCAGCTTCCATAACGCATATGAAAACGGTCATTAATCTTTTACGTTTTTGTTAATCTCGGTAGTCAAAAACGGACTTTTAGGACCGGCCTGAGAAGTGAAACTCTTCCAACTGAGTGTACCTGAAGTCTTTATGTTAGTGTTAATACTGGACATCATATGACACCTTTCTGAGAGCGCGTGCTTCCCTTTAGTAACATCCAACGAGACGAGAGAGAGAAGGTAAGCGGATCCTCTATGTCCTGTTGATGGATGGAGCGCTGTTTATCTCCTCGTCGTCCTCTCCCTCCATCAGCGGTTCTCTGTCGCTCTGAGCCGCAGACCTCTTAGTCGTCTTATTCAGAGTGCTTCCCTACAAACACAGGCACCATTGCATTACACAGTGATTCATGAACCCCAATATCTTAAGGTCACCATAAAACTATTTCATCCACCGAGGAAGATAATGAACGTGCTTTGGTATGGCGTGCACTGGTGATAAAATCAGGAACGTATATAGTGTTACAAAAATAACCGCAGCTCGTTTCCGATGCATTAGGTCACGGCGGAGCGATCCAATCCAGCTCGGATGGATGCGTTCTCGAAGCCAAAAATAACCTCTGCCATTCCAGAGCACCGTCGACTCGAAACTCGAGTCGCGCACAGGTTCGAATCCGCGGAGAGCGGCGTCTTTTTTTTTGCTCCGATGCGTGATACAGATAATAACGGCGGTGAACCCGGCTTTTCAGGCTCCTGTGATTACGGCGCTCAAGGTCGCGGGCAATCACGGGTTCTTGAACACCGCACCGGTGTGAACTCGTTCGGCTCCGCGTTTCACAAACTCTTCACGGTTCTCGTTCCATCTCGCTGTTGCTATGGTTACCTGAGGTTATGACGGCTGATTCGGAGAGATAGTGGGCGGATGTGTGTGTGTGTGTGTGTGTGTGTTACTGTACCTGTCGGTAGTCAACGATGTTGAGGATGGTAGAGGTGACTATGCAGCTGATGGTGTTGGCCAGCATGAAGATCATCATATACTGCCATCTCCACAGCGGGATCTTCACGTCGCTGCGCAACACACACACGCACAAGAACTTATACGGTACTCAAACACACTTTAAAGAGTATCGTGATGCTGTCGAAAAGCATCACATGGGTACTTTTTGTGATGGAAATGAGCACTGGCCACTTATTGTCACCTGGATTTGGTTCCCAGGATCTGTCCCACCACCAGGTTAGAAATGCCGATGCCGACCATCTGTATGGATGTGGCCAGTCCCATAGCTGTGCCCAGCGTGGCTTGAGGGACCACCAGCGGGATGGAGGGCCACATGCTCGCCTGCAACACACCAAATAATAAGAATTAAAAAAAGAAAATCGTTAGAAAATCGTGTGAATTCAGAATGATGCCACAATATTTTCTAGAACTAATTACGTGCAGAAAACAGGAAAGACGTGCATGTTTCACTTTACTATTCAATGTTACATCATAAGTCATGGATGTGAATTTTGAGCAGCTTTATTTGTGAAACATGAATGTGTAAAATGTATGGGGTACAATCTTTGTGTATTGTATTTACGATTTATATAATGTGTGTAGAATAAATATTTATTATCTATCCATCCATCCATCCATCTATCTATCCATCTGTCTATCCATCATAAATTAGTAAATAAAGAAATATATTATAATATAGAAAAGTATTGCTATAAATAAATTGTAGATATTTTAATATAATAATTATATAACAATATAATAACAATATAATATAATATAATATAAAATTAAGGGGAGAGTGGTCTAAGATGTGAAATTGCAAGGTTATATATATAATTATAATAATTTCTTAGGTTGTTTTGTAAACATATTTTAGTTTTTCTCTCAGAGATATTACATTTTAAGTTTCTAAAGATGGAAAATTACAAATATTGATATACAAATAAAAATGCAAATATTGCTATATTACAACATTCTGAAATATTCTTTTTTCTGGTTTACAGTTACTATCATTATTATCATATTATATTATCACCATTATCATTATCAAAATGTACACACAGCACTTGAAATGCACTTTGCTGTATTTTTCTTTTATACTTTATTACTGTCTTGTCTCATCCTACGAACGAATCTCAAATATCTCACGCTTTAAAATGTCAGCATCGTGTTCAGTGGTAAACGATCAGTTACGAGCGTACTTTAATACTTCAGTGACATCGTAGAACTGGCGTCTACAGCGTCTGCCGTGTGTGTGTGTGTGTGTGTGTGTGTTCATGACGGATACTCACAGCAGCGAATGAGTAAGTGATGCCGAGCCAGACGGTGGATACGAGAGGAGGGACAAACGTGAAGGCCAGCAGACCAAACACAGGCAGGGTCAACACGGCACAGAGCACCGCAAACACACCGCGCAGCCCCACATAGTCCTACGGCACAGACACAAACACTTTGAGGCTGTCATATCATTTATATTGGTGTATTTGCTGCATTTATTTGATTAAAGATACTGTACTGTGTAATGTGAAAATATTATTACAATAATAAAAAAAAAACATTTAAATGTGTGTGTGATCAGTGCAATGCATCCTTGCTGATTAAAATCTAAATACATGTGTACCCACGTAAATGTAATATCTGAGTGCTGTGCACTTGTGAGTTAAGTGTTTTTTGAACATAGTCTTACGATGAGGATGCCGACGGCAGCAGACAGCACCAGGGAACTGTCATAC